>NC_090765.1:12227537-12235037 GCF_036898095.1 Palaemon carinicauda | reverse complement strand
CACAATCAAGGAATTTCTGTACAGCAGTGGAGATTGTAAGAAGGGCATCACATGCTCCAAGGCCTTTACGAAAACCAAATTGCAAACTAGGGAGTAGATGATTACCTTCAGCAAACCTACTAAGATGTTTTGCCAGAAGACGTTCAAAAACTTTAGATAATATGGGAGTTATGGAAATTGGGCGGTAATCAGTGGGACTTGAGCTACCACAAACACATTTACATAGAGGAGTAACATTACCAGTTCTCCAAAAAGTGCTAAAAGCTCCTCTTCTTGCTAACTTGCGCAAAATAACAGATAACTTTGGAGCTAAGAAATCTGCTGTCTTTATAAAAAACAAAAGAAAAATACCACTTGGGTCTACACCTCCATAAGCATCAAGGTCCATCAACAGAGCTTTAATCTCACGAGATCGAAAAGCTAAACTAGTTAGTTTAGCCTCAGGAAAACAGGAATGAGGAAGTTCAAGTTTTTCATTACTCTGTTTACTGTCAAAAACATCAGCCAAAAGGGTTGCCTTTTCCTTTGGACAGTGAGTGACTGAGCCATCTGGTTTAAGTAAAGGAGGAACTGTTGCATCTACACCAAAGAGTGCAGATTTAAAGGTAGACCACCATTCATGTTCCTGAGTTTTACCAGAAACGGTTTCTTTTATGGTTAAACTGTACTCCTTTTCAGTTGAGGCATAAACTCTCTGAGCAAAAGCTCGAAGCTGAGTATAATTGTTCCAGGTCAAATCTGATCTGTTACCCTTCCAAAGATGATAGGCCTCCTGTTTCTCCAAATAAGCACGTCTACAATCATCATTGAACCACGGTTTGTCCTTCACTCGGTACCTTAACACACGAGAAAGGATACGCCTATCAATTATGTTGACTAGATTCTCATTCAAAGGGACAACAGGATCTGCACCACTATATAATTGTGACCAATTCAAGCACAAAATATGCAAAATCCCATTCCAGTCTGCTTGGGATTTCATATAAATTTTACAAGAGTATGATATACCAGGGACAGGCTGCTCAGTCTTCACTACTAATGAAATCACGACATGATCAGATGTCCCGACTGGAGAACCAACCTTACTAGTTATAACGCCAGGGGAGTCAGTGTATACGAGGTCCAAGCAATTACCAGACCTGTGAATAGCTTCATTTATGATTTGGTCACAGCCTGATTCAGAGGCAAAGTCTAAAGCTCTTAAGCCATGGCGAAACAGGCTCTTCTAGGAGGACACTCCAAAATAAGACCATTGTTCTCTAGTCTTGGGTAGAGTCATAGCCTCCGTACCATGGTCTTCCACTGTCTTGGGTTAGAGTTCTCTTGCTTGAAGGTACACTCGGGCACACTATTCTATCTTATTTCTCTTCCTCATGTATTGCTAAAGTTTTTATAGTTTATATTAGAACTATTTATTTTAATGTTACTGCTCTTAAAATATTTTATTATACTGTTGTTGCTGTTCTTAAAATATTCTATTTTTCCTTGTATACTTTCTTCACTGGGCTAATTTCCCTGTTGGAGCCCCTGGCCTTATAGCATCATTCTTTTCCAACTACGGTTGTAGCTTAGCAAATAATAATAATAATAATAATAATAATAATAATAATAATAATAATAATAATAATAATAATAGTTCATTAAAGTCTAGAAAGGCAGCCACAGTAACGTGACTATGGATTGTGGTGCATCATCATCTCTTGGTCAAGTATCCTGGCCGTGATCTTCCCTCCTCCTGTGTTGTCTCTGTAAGCGTAAGGGCAAATCTCTTCAAATGAATCGACTAGAGATGACTGGTAACTCTCTCTATTGTAACTCTCTCTATTAGACCTTGGTGTTACTATGATCTTAAGCATCGGGGGAAGTAAGAAAGCAATGGCTACAAGAGTTGGAGTGTCATCATGCCCTCCATAGGCAAATGGACTAATAGCGTGTAAATAGATACAAAACATGAAAATCTATTGTCACAAATAGAAGCATATATACTGTATTAACACACACACATATATATATATACATATATATACATATATATATATATATATATATATATATATATATATATATATATGGATAGGGTGATGAGGGATATGGGTGGATTGGGGTTGAGGGAGGAAGATGCAAGGAATAGAAATAGATGAAGGATATATCAGCGGGACGAATAAGTGCAAAAGAAGAAGAATAAGTTATATATATATACATATATATATATATATATATATATATATATATATATATATATATATATATATATATATATATATATTCCTTCTAAAATAATTTGCCATCTTTGAAGACTATATTTTCCTGAAGAAAAAAAAAATTAAATTCAGCTACATATCGGGCGATTTCGGACCTACATCTAGGTAAATATTTTGTTCTAGGAGAATCCTTTATTTTTCCACTGGTTTGGACAGTTCCATTAAATTGCGTGACTAAGTTACGGCGTAATTCTGCTGACAGAGATCACAATTACTTTTGCTCCATATCACATTAATTACCTTCGCCAAAATCGAAGATTTTGCGAAGGGTATGTATTTACAACGTCGTCTTTTATCTATTAGTGTGGTTTTTGTTTGTGAGCAACTTTACACAAAACTTACTTTGCCAATTTTGAACAAACTTTCTTAGTCATGTTGGTTATGACCCAAGGATGAATCTGTAACATTTTGGATAAAGTACATCATAGTACAAGTACGCAGCAGTACTTTGAAAATAATAGCAATGTTAAGTAAATAGCAAATAGTTTGTTATAGTTTATTTCTTGAGATCATTCCGCAAAAACTACAGAACCAATTTCAACGAAACTAGGTGGTCATATGGGGTATGACCTAAGGACAAGTCCATTAGGTTTTGAAGATAACACATTGAAGTACATGTAAGCAGTTTGAGCTAGGAGCAAAATAATACTGGTTGGCGTGGCGAATGCATGCTCTCTACTGAGTGCCCCTCTATATTGATGAGTAATGTACTGTAAATGGCCTGCGAGAGAATTTCAGAAAAGTTTGCTTGCTAATCATATGGGCTGTTATACTTAACGCTAACTGAAAGTAACTAAAACCATCAGGTTATCCTTATTAAATTTCACATATCTTCGGAGAATCAATATGCCGAATATCGTTTGTGGTCTAAATTGGTTTGCTCTACAACTTCACTATAATTACCAATATCTATCTACATTTGAATTGCTGTTGATACACACATTTCATATATATATATATATATATATATATATATATATATATATATATATATATATATATATATATACTGGATAGAGAGAGAGAGAGAGAGAGAGAGAGAGAGAGAGAGAGAGAGAGAGAGAGAGAGAGAGAGAGAGAGAGAGAGAGAGAGAGAGAGAGAGAGAGATTATTTAATAAATTTATTACGCCCAAAGACGTCAGACAAAGTTACATATTGGCAATTACATACAGTACATCAGAAATCAACATAAAAGGAAAAATTACAGCATTGAATCATCAGTGTAACAGTTACAAAAATAACATATATGAGATCGTATTCCATTATCACAACAACTGCAACAGACAGTTTAGCAGCCACCAGAGTGTGGATGACGAGTCAAAATTACGTCTAAGTGGTCATCTTTGAGTAACTATTGACAGGTTTGAAGTAAATTTTTGTCCTTGAGGTAACAGATTCCTGACAGTATAGTCAGGGCAAAATACAGTTTAACCCCAAAAAAATTGTAACAAAGGGTTTCTCAACTGAATCTGGTAGGTTTTAATGTACTTTTTAACATACTAAAAGTTTACCAAACTAGGACCCCCAGAAAAGTGTTTTTTTCAAGATGGCGTCCAAGATGGCCGCCGAAACCTTTGAACCACCATAACTCTATAACTATCAACTCAAATTTGATGATCTTGTTGTCTATTCCTACATTTTTGGGGGCAAAGAACACATTAAGACAACTAGGGATATCATTGAGCTGTTAAATCATTACGAAATTGGATTCTTGACCTTCAGATGTTCACCATCACCTTATACACAAACACTTACAACAAGTAATAGTTTAAAAATTTATTCTTAGAGGTATAATGATAGCAAACTAATTATGAGTGTCTTCTATAGGGTTGTTAACTTACAGTACTCATGTTTATACAATCTTCTAATCATATCAAATCCTAATTACACTTAAGAGCCTTATATTTCAAGTACTTGGTTACAGTAGTTAATGACACTTATCCGCATAGAATAAGTTTCAGAATTTAAATTTTGAGTGTTATCCTCCTCCTCAGTATCAACCTCTCGCGTGTTATTTGCATTGTTACAGTTTTCAGTCTGTCAAGGGAGTCCATAACGTCTATATCTGCATCGAGATAATCTGCATCCCTCTGAACAGTTGCAATGGATAATTTTCAAGAGTTTGTCAGGTGCAGCATTGTTTTGGGTCATAACTGGTACTAACTGATCATTTTCGAGTTTCCATATCCATTCAATTGGGTTCATTTCTCTTGCCTTTCCCATCCATACCATAATTTGGAAGTACACACGTTGGCTATGGAAACTTGTTGCTGATGATGTTGGGGGAAGCCTTTCAAGAGTGACAAATGCTTCAGCAGTTGTCACTTTCTTGGTGAAAATTGTATGGCGCAGTGATGATAGTGTATCATTAGATTTACCACCAAAGCAATCAATCATCAGTTCTTTGCCAAGATCTCCTCTTGAGATTTGTTTTGAAGGTTGAATTTACTCGCACAGGACTTTATGACAGGCTCAGATTTCACTGATTTCCGGAATACTGACTTTTTTCCAATTACGAAAATCCTTGAAGTGGAATCACAGCCGAGTAGGCATGTACAAAGAGTAATTCAGTGCATACAACATCATCTAGAGTTTCTTTCAACAGGTTAATGTTATATACTTTGTGTTCTCTTGACTGCTTGCTTGCGTCAGAATGGAATTAAATGGTCTCATTGTCTGTTCTGGTATAATGAAGGAGAAGGATCAGCAAATCTGTATCCTCACCAACCAACGTTGTTTTGTAATGATGGGATAGTTCAACAGTTGCCTTAACAATATCAACATTTGCGTCACCTGGTGACTGAATGACGTGGCATCCCCTTTTAGTTAGTGCTGTGCTAATAAGAGAAATCATGTCTGTCTTATTTTTGTCACGAGATAGAAAGTCCTCCTTTTTGCCTGAAAACTCTGTTTCTGCTGTAAAATTAATTGTAGGGTGCAGGTTTTTTCCTTGTCTCAGATGTGTGTTGTCTTTTATAGAGGGACCTTCACCATCTCCATCGAACACCACTGTTGTTTGTCCATAATTTCTCACAGTGAAGTCTGCATAAGACTCGGCTATTGTATAATATGAGTCCACTTTCTTCCATGATAAACGTTGGAGCAATGAGCCTCCATCAAGCACATAACAATCTGTTTTAGGTTTAGAGTTAATCACAGCCTCATTTGAAAAGGCTGCAACATGGTCTCGAATTACCTGAGCAAGCAGAGGTTTATCTGCTTTTCGAAGAATGTTCCTGGTCTCAAAGAGGGCTGGAGGATATGGGCTTAGCTCATATGTCAAAACCTCTTAAAGGGAAAGATCTCCCGATTTTGACACGACAAGGGAACGCTAGAACAGAAGGGCAGGATCAATGGTACGATCAGGAGCAATCTTCACAGCAGAGATATTTCCAAGGGTTTGGGCTCTGTCTTTCCGCTCAAATTTGTAAGTAAATGCTGGCTTTACAATCATATCTTCAATGATCTTGTTCCCAACTGATTCAAAGGCATGTACATTCACATCTGGTCCAGCCACTATTCCGTTGACATTATTTCTGAGTAATATCAAATGTGAAGGGTCAACAGGCTGCAATCTTTGTCTGAATTTTCTCAAGATCAGATGCATCTCTTTTGATGCATGCCTCAGTTAAATCTTTGTGTTGTGGACTTGTAATATAGGTTAGGTCGGTAAAATCTTGCATTGCACTGTTGTACTCAGATGTTACAGGTTCAGATAAGGTCCAAAGATTACGCATCTCCTCGGTCATCCCACTGCCATGGGTTAGACCACCACTGCTATTTAGAGACCTCATCAATGTTTGTTCTATGACAAGATCACTACTTAGTGCTGCCCAGCAATGATTGCTCCTTCGAACAACATGAAAACCATCAAGGAACTTTCGATAAACATCTGGGGGCTTTTCCTCCAGGTTGCTCATTTGCTGCAGGTAGTAATGAGCAGTTCGCAGATAATTGAAGTACCCAGCTGCAGCAAAGACAGTTAGGCAATTGGACACTGCCTGTAAATGAATCAACCAAGATCCAGTACGATCTGCCTTGATCAACATTCTTGCTATGTCAACCGTACACTGATAATTCAGCCACAACTGGCTTGTCTTTGAGGTTTGAGCAAGTTCAGATTTCTTCTCCATTACTGTCTCAAGTTTTATCAAAACCTCAGAACAAGCAGCATCTTCCAGCATCATCTCTCCAATAAGAAGGGAGGAGTACCATTCCTCTGCCTGATCCAGCAATGTCTGAATCTGAGGATCATCTTTGGCCATTTCCATTACAAGTTGGCTATGTAGGCACTTGTCAACAAGAAGGTGGCCCTGCAAAGCCCTCTGGACAGCTTTCCCTGTTAATATGTGCACCACCGCAGTTTCTCCATAAACAGTCTCAAGTATGTTTTTGAGGCCAGTCCCTTCCATGACAGTTCCTATGGCCGCCAGCAATTTTATGAGTGTATGATTTGATATAATTAGAAGATTATATAAATATGAGTACTGTAAGTTAACAACCCTATAGAAGATGCTCATAGTTAGTTTGCTATCATTATACCTCTAAAAATAATTTTTTTAACTATTGCTTGTCGTAAGTGTTTGTGTATAAGGTGATGGTGAACATCTGAAGGTCAAGAATCCAATTTCGTAATGATTTAACAGCTCAATGATATCCCTAGTTGTCTTAATGTGTTCTTTGCCCCAAAAAATGTAGGAATAGACACCAAGATCATCAAATTTGAGTTGATAGTTATAGAGTTACGGTGGTTCAAAGGTTTCGGCGGCCATCTTGGACGCCATCTTGAAAAAAAGACTTTTCCGGGGGTCATATTTTGGTAAACTTTTAGTATGTTTAAAAGTACATTAAAACCTACCAGAATCAGTTGAGAAACCTTTTGTTACAATTATTTTGGGGGTTGAGGGGGTATTTTCCATATATTGACCCTACTAGTAGGGCAATGAAGGCAATAGTGTTTAAGGTTATTGGCATTAGCAAGGTTACACAGTTTACATGAGGTGTAGTGTGGTATATCTAGTGTCTGTCCAACCTGCCACACAGGATGATATCCCAGCCTTATCCTGGCACTTAGGAGAGAGAGAGAGAGAGAGAGAGAGAGAGAGAGAGAGAGAGAGAGAGAGAGAGAGAGAGAGAGAGAGAGAGAGCGAGAGAGAGAGAGATATTCTTAGTTAATAAGAGACTCCAGTGAAACACTGAATATGACAACGTTCAGCCCTGTAAAAATAAATGACAACA
>NC_090765.1:12202537-12225037 GCF_036898095.1 Palaemon carinicauda | reverse complement strand
TTTCAGTAGTAAACACTCCCAGAAAGCAAGAATCAGGTGAATATGGCCCCTCTGGTTTGGTTTAAGAGTTATGTTTTGTTATTCTCAAACATCTTACTGTTTTGCGTATTTAAAAATAAAAAACCACTTGAACATAACCCTTAGTTTATGTCCCGTCTTTACAAATCCCTTTTGCTTGATTAGAATTATGTATAAGTTAAATACTCAAATCCTCACCAAGTTCTGACGACCCCAAAGTCAACCCCTTTCCTAAGACTGTCCTTATCCTCACTTAATTACCTGCGATATACATCCTACTCTAGTAGCAGCATTTCCCCAACTTTAAAACCATCCCTTTGACCCCAATGTATCCAAAAAGATCCCCTGGAGAGAGTCTGATGCGTCCCCAAGATTCCCACTGAGGAAAGGAGATGTCGATGCCAGACAACCTCTTTCATGTCATCTTCATCATCGTCATTCTATATCATTTGGGTCCTTTAGCTCAGCGGATGCCAGTCTTTGACTTCGGGAACGAAGCCTTTTCCCTTCACTTCCCTCTTTCTTTTCTCAACTACAATATTCGCGCAAACCACGAGGCAGGGATGGCCTGCTGTGTTCCAAGACAAGTTGCCCTTTGATGACTTCCAAATTACTTAAAACAAAACTTCCTCTAACACACACACAAACATACATACATATATATATATATATATATATATATATATATATATATATATATATATATATATATATATATATATATATATATATATATATATATATATTAACTAGATAAATAAATACCCACATGAATATAAACGACAATATTCCTTTATATTATATATAGAGTATATATAAATTATTATTATTATTATTATTATTAAATGCTAAGCTACAACCCTAGTTGGAAAAGCAGGATGCTATAAGCCCAGGGGCCCCAACAGGGAAAATAGCTCAGTGAGGAAAGGAAACAAGGAAAAATAAAATAATTTAAGAATAGTAACAACATTTAAATAAATATTTCCTATATAAACAATAAAAACTTCAACAAAACAAGAGAAAGAGAAACTAGATACAACAGTGTGCCTGAGTGTACCCTCAAGCAAGAGAACTCTAACCCAAGACAGTGGAAGGCCATGGTACAGAGGCTATAGCACTACCCAAGACTAGAGAACAATGGTTTGATTTTGGAGTGTCCTTCTCCTAGAAGAGCTGCTTACCATAGCTAGAGTCTCTCTTCTACCCTTACCAAGAGGAAAGTAGCCACTGAACAATTACATTGCCGTAGTTAACCCCTGGGGTGAAGAAGAATTGTTTAGTAATCTCAGTGTTGTCAGGTGTATGAGGACAGAGGAGAATCTGTAAAGAATAGGCCAGACTATTCGGTGTCTGTGTAGGCAAAGGGAAAGAACCGTAACCAGAGAGAAGGATCCAATATGGTACTGTCTGGCCAGTCAAAGGACCCCCTAACTCTCTAGCGGTAGTATCTCAACGGGCGGCTGGTGCCCTGGCCAACCTACTACCTACCAGTAAAAAATGCGTAGAAAAATGAATATTCATTAAATCTCTTTATTCTTATTTCAAACCCGTATTTCCTCTTTAATCACTGACGAAATGTGAAAGGACGATTGAATTTAATGTCTCCAAAACAAATGGACCATCTTTCCTGATTATCCATATTGGTTAATCATCTTGGTTTCAACTTGGTTTTCACGGTCTTTTAATTTCCTATCTTACAAAAAAGCCACAATGAAACTAACACACATATACTGTACATAGCGTGAGTGTGCGCATGTGTGATTTTATGTAACAAAGTAATTGTGGAATTATTTCAAAACATAGCCTCTCTATTCTCCAAGAATTGCCTTTTCAGAGAAAAAACGGAATTAGCTACTGTATTGCTCCACTTATTTAACTTTTGCAAACAGCTGTTTCAGACAATAACTTTTGGCTATAATGCATTTGTTTAAAACTAATTACGTCAACACTCATCTTAAAAACAAGTTTATGTATATACCATCCTTGATACAAAAATATAATTCTGATATGACGTGCAAAAGGAAATTCGTGGAGCATATGGGACGGTAAGATTTAATCTTATGGTAACAGACAAGTATAAGTTGCTTTTGGTACAGTACCTTGAGTTCATCAATATACAATTCGATTCGGTATTCTTGGACAATATCATAACAAGAATCATTCAGTATTTGCAACCGGGTTGTTTATTTCAGCAAACCAGTGAACCCTGTACATTATAAAGTTATTACGGTTCACTTGCCAACTTCGTCTATGCTTAAAATTATCTAAAGATATTTATTTGCGTTTGAACTTCCCCTTTTATTTTATCATTTCAATAATTCTTTATAAAAAACTGAAACGGACGAAATTATTCATTTTAGCAGCACTTAGGCATATCAAAAAAAAAAACATGCAAAAGCAGCCAAAACTAAATAAGGCATTGAGAGAGAGAGAGAGAGAGAGAGAGAGAGAGAGAGAGAGAGAGAGAGAGAGAGAGAGAGAGAGAGAGAGAGAGAGAGAGAATAATATACTTCACTTCTCAGACTTAAGAACGACCCAGTTCATTCGAAAGATTTGATATTAATTTTCCAATACCTCGAATGTCATCTTCGAATCTCCAAATTTTAAATCGACCGAATGACAGTTTTCTCCTGCACCAGATGAGGCGAAATTCCAAACGATCTCGATGAAAGGTAGATTACCTTTTAAATCTGACAACAGATTTAAAATGACTGGATGAAATGGCGTTCCGATATTCCCATAATCGATTTAGGCTAAAACGATAGGAGAAAGAAACAGAAACTCAAGATCAAAGGCATTGCATCTTCCGCTATTTCTCTTCAAAACAACAAGCATAAATCGACATTTCTTGATTTGGTTAAGAAAAAATAAGGATAGAAAAGCCTTTATGATGAAGTCCTGTGTACAAAATGATTACTAATCAACAGCGCACACTTATTATTATTATTATTATTATTATTATTATTATTATTATTATTATTATTATTATTATTATTACAAGCTAAGCTACAATCCTAGTTGGAAAAGAAGGATGTTATAAGTCCAAGGGCACCAACAAGGAAAAAACAGCCAAGTGAGGAAAGAAAATAAGTAAATATATAAACTACGAGAGAAGTAATAACCAATTAAAATAAAAAGTTTTAAGAAAAGTAACAAAATTAAAAGAGATTTTTCATATATAAACTATAAAAAGATAATTTTTTCAGCCTGTTCAACATAAAAACATTTGGTGCAAGTTTGAACTTTTGAAGTTCTACCGATGCGACTACCTGATTTTGAAGACTGTTCCACAACTTGGTCACAGCTGGAATAAAACTTCTAGAATACTATATAGTATTGAGCTTAATGATGGAGAAGGTAAAACTATTGCAATTAACTGCATACCTAGTATTACGAAGAGGATGGTACTGGTTGGTCAGAATTATGAAAAACCTTATGCAACATATAAAAAACTAATTGATTATAATAGGAACTTTGAAGAGCTCTCTCTCTCTCTCTCTCTCTCTCTCTCTCTCTCTCTCTCTCTCTCTCTCTCTCTCTCTCTCTCTCTCAACAAAAATGTTTTGTAATCCGCTCTAAACAAAAAAAAAAAGTCAGCCCAGCCATAAGACAAGCTTGATCTAAAATGCAAAAAAAAAAAAAAAATCGCACACCGCAAAGCATCAATTTGCTCCGGCTCTTGACAATAACCACCAAATGGACACGGAGGAAAGACAGGGAACTTTGAAACTAGCATCAATCTCGAGAAAACTTTATTATGTTCCCAAAGCAATATAGGTGCTTTCATTTCCTTTAGGTGTCAGCGATTTCAATAAATGTGAGATAACTTTCGTGTGGTCCTGAATGAGAGTGTTTGTTTGGGGGGAAGGCAAGGTGGGGGGGGGGGGCGCTCTTTGAACTGAAGACCAGGGGAATATTACAGATTCAAGTCTTAATAGATTTGTCAGATATCATAGCTGTACTAATAAATAACAGTTTTATGATAGAAATTATATGTTTATATTTATAAACATCCATATATACAAATTTATATACGAAGACACACACACACACACACACACACATATATATATATATATATATATATATATATATATATATATATATATATATATATATATATATATATATGAGAGAGAGAGAGAGGGGGGAGGGGGGCTGAAGAGCCAAGCCTTGGGAAATTTCATCTGAAAAGCGAATCCAACTAAGAATCCATTAAAATATCCAATATTAAAATCTTCACCGAGTGCTTCGTTTCTGGACAATTCTTCTCTCTTGTTTAAAATGGGGACTGTCATTTGATAGATACTTTAAACAGGAGCCAAGTACTAGGGCCTGTCTCCCATATCAACGTTGTAACAAATATCTATGTATAACATGCGTGTTTCAAATGCGGAGCAACGTTAAGAGCCATGCAGGTCCTCCTTGAAATTATTTGAGTCCGCCGTTCCTTTATGGATGATTGAATGGCCTCCAAACAGAAAGAGATTGCTACCAGTCTCTACTTCACTTCTATTAGGTGGTTTGAAAGCATCAGCTTCTTTAGGCTAGTAGAGAAAACACTATTGCAATCAGATTATACATAATTTTAATCACCACACTACACAAAATAACATGCTTGACAGCCTTTACAACTGTTACCAAAAAGTGGGGTATTTCTTCCTGAAGTGATTGAGGTTGAACAGCTTGTTCAATCGGTGCTGTTTTTATACTGTACAGTACATATCTCTGCTTCTATCTTTACGCCATACTTCCACAGCTGCTTCTATCTTTACGCCATACTTCCACAGCTGCTTCTATCTTTACGCCATACTTCCACAGATTTGGAATGTTTACTTCCTGTAAACTGAGATAAGATAATAATGATCCTACATGGACATTTAAATGGTAGTCCAACAGAAAATCTTTCATAATTCCAGGGGAGACATATGCCTCCCAACTTTCTAAATTGTTGCATATTGCTTTGATATTTTATTTTTATTAATACCGATTAACTTGAACCAAACTGGGATTCAATTGTCATTCCTCTAACGATCGATTATATTTTTCTGCCGGGTAATCATCCCTCTACAACTATTTATTTATATGCTCATTGGAAAATATTAACCGCGCTAAAATATATAAATATTTTGGTTCAACTTTACACAATATTTCAAATAAGTCTACGAACCAAGCTTTCCCCGTTTCATATGTTAACGGCAAATTAATTTATTGTATAATAATAAAAATAATAACAGGAATCGCTATCTTGATCCGGATCCGGCTATAATGGGTTCTTCCGGAGCATAATACCTCTCCTTTGTTAAAATTAGGTGAAAATCCAACAAGAAGTTTTGACGTAATCCTGCTGACAGACACTCAAACAGATAAATAAAAAAAAATAAAAGCTGGTAAAAATTTAAATTCATTGGCAGAGGTGATAAATTTCAATAGGTAAAAAATAACAATCAACAACATACATTTTGATTTCGACAACTGCATATTTCAGTCTTAATAGGCAATATGTACATTTCTAACTTCCACTGCAAAGTCGCCGGATAACATTTTATCATCAATTACGAAAGAAAACTTTGGATATTTTACAAGGCTCTAAAGAATTAATAAAGTAGGTCTGGGAATATATCTATCTGCTTGCCTTCCTATCACAATTTGCTATATATAAGCGCTATTATCTGCTGGGGGTCGAAAAAAAAAAGGGCGAGACTAGCAACTTCATCCCCTATGACTGTTTGGAAACTAGTTTGTTACCGTTCTGGTGGTAGGCTACCTATTTAAGAGAATACAGTGCTTGGGTAGTTTGTTATGAAACAATTATGCGAAAAGTTTTAAAGTAAAGGAAAACACACTGTGCTAGGAAGGTAAAGTAAACTTGATAGGTTGATGAGATATTTACCGTTATATTGGAAGCAAATACTGTCAGAATATACAGGTAGGAAAGGGACTATCTGTAATTTGTTGTGGAAGTAGGTTTAATAAAATGGTCTGCTATGTCTCGCTGTCTGTTCAAAGGCTTTATGGAGTGAAATGATAAATCAAAGAAAGGTCAGTAGATGTAGTTGCAAAAATGTGGAATAGGAAAATTTGTTGTGAATTGGATGAGGAGTTTACAGATGCTATGGTGCTGATTGGTGAAGTGAAGAGAAGATGCAAAGGCTAGTAAGAGAAAATGTGATTATGGGTAAGGATGCATATTGAATATTAGTATGGATGATGGGTTGTGGAAATAGTAAATTTTTATGGGTATTTAATGAGAGAAGATGAGCCTCGCGTAAGTGAAGCAAAAAAAGTAGTAGGGTGCATGCGAAGATTAGCAAGAAGCTAAGGTGGAAATGAATGAAAGGATCTTTTAATCAATTTCACATTCAGGTAGTGAAGTGTAGATGTTGAATGTAAGTGGAAAAGTAAAATATCAGAACTATTGAATATAGCTATTACGCAGGAGGTGTGCTTTGAATTGAAAGAGTGAGATATATGGTGAAATGTAAACTTTTAAATAGGTTATGATGATTCAGTCTTGTGGAAAGAATGGAAGCCTATAGTTTAGTGTATAATTTAAAAGAGCCACGAGACAGGAGAAGAGGAAAGCCTTAAAAGGTTTTGAAAACTAATATTAAGGATAAAGTATCCTTGATATCTATGAATCACAGGTGTGTGGGAAAGATATGGGTGAAGGTGTTATGAATGGGCAGTTCCGACGCACTACTGATAAGGCTCTGTGCAAGAGTACGATGCAAATTAAGTTGTGGAAGATTCATTGTACTGGTTTATCTACGATTCAGCAGATAAAAAAAAATGCGGAAGTTACACTGGTGTGTTATCTTTTTATGGAATCAAAACACCGTTATGAGAAAAACCTAATGATGAAGAAAGAAAAATTGTGAGAATTGGCAAATTCCCAGTCTCTTTACAATTCAGAATAGGTCAGTTCTCATTATCCAAAAATTATATCGGTAACTGCACGTTCGGCGGTTTGGTTTACCTGGCAATGTGGCTGAATTGGCGAATGATATATGTTGTGATATAAGTATCAAAAGGATGATGTAGAACAAATCATCGTATGAGTAATTCAAAAATAGTTAACAACAACAACAACAACAACAACAACAACAACAACAACAACAACAACAACAATAATAATAATAATAATAATAATAATAATAATAATAATAATAATAATAATAATAATAATAAGGACGGATTGCTTCTCATCTTAACAGCTGAAAAAATAACATTAAATGCAACGATAATAATAATAATAATAATAATAATAATAATAATAATAATAATAATAATAATAATAATAATAATAATAATTATAATGAAGAAGAAGGCTGCTTCTCAAATTAATAGCTGAAAAAACTAGCATTAAATATCATAAAAAGCTAAAAAAAAAAATATTTTCACGGTACGAAATTATAAAATGCCTGTATCACCAAAATAAAGTTTAAAGCATCTTTTTCAAAAATTACTATTTTCCTGATTTCGATACTGAAAAAAATGTTCGAGATGTTAATCTATGTCACAGACCGCTCACGCACAAATGTTTCCATTTTTATGGGACTTTTACAAGATCAAATGTTGTGATATTGGTTCGGTGAGGAACGTTTGGTTAGGCTGAACCCCAAAGGTGGGAATTTTGAGTTTTTAAGCTGGTCGTATTTCCAGGGGGCAACTTGCGAAATCTTACCAGACGCAATTCTTGTATTTGCCAGGTGTTTTGGTTTATTCTATCATCAAGGAACAGCAAGGAACGTTTGGATATAATAATAATAATGGGAATTATAATAAAAAATAGCTTTTTGAATAAGAAATGGCAGGTATATAATTAATTCAAGATTGATTGATTGATTGATTTAAAGTTTTCAGGCGTCCTGAGAAAATATCATGGAAGGCTTGAAGCCAAAAAGCTCCGTACTATATAGGAAAAGCGTGCATGACTGAATAAGGAAATAACATGTAAATTTCCTTACGAGAGAAGAAACATAGAAAACACAAATATGAAAAATTCAGGATTGAGAAAAGGATACAGCAAAATAAGAGGGTAAAATCACTTTCTCGTGAGCCGGATAAAGCCTATAATAAGTCGTAATCCTAGAATGTTTAAAACGAAGTACGTCATTGTCTTTGAGGGAGTTGATTATGTAAGAATCATATTGTTAGATTAGAAGTCGAAGTATTAAGATGATAAAAAAAATATATTAGTAGAGCAGCAAACGTTCTGGATAAAACAGTGAAGATTTCAAGATAAGTAGTGCATAAAAAGGGACTCTCTATCTTAAGATTATGAAAGTGTAAATTTAAACATATAACTTGTAAATGTATATGAAGCCACAGAAGTCAGCGAAAAAAAAGTACAGCTCCCTCTTAACCCAAGGATTTTCCACTATATTTCTATATTTCATAATCTATCATTTCCAGTTTCATGTTAACAACTTGATTTGCGACCTGAAATTGTGGGCCTTAAAAGTGCAAAACTTTCAGAAAACTTGGGTCAAGAGTTTTGGGTCATTCAACAACGTTTGCAATTTCCTTTTAGATAAAATAAAAAAGTCAGAGACGGATCCATGATTGGTTCTCTAAAAATCATAAAATTGCAAACGTGTAGTTTCTATGATTACTAGGAACGAATTTTACGATAATTAAACAGATTCTCTCTCTCTCTCTCTCTCTCTCTCTCTCTCTCTCTCTCTCTCTCTCTCTCTCTCTCTCTCTCTCTCTCTCTGTGTGTGTGTGTAAGATCAGAGTCGAAAGGGATAGTTACTTGTTATCGTGATAGTTAGTTGCAGTAGTCAACTATCATCTTTATAAATAAGATAATGTATATGAAAACTTCATATTAAAGTGAAAAATCATATCCAAAATAATACCAATAAAATTGGCCTGCTTTTGAAAAATTACATAACTAACAACGGGATCTGAAATCTAACTGGAGTCTCAAAAGTCATTACAAACATTAAAATTTGACTTCCATCCACTTAAAAACTGAAATATATAAAATAACCTCAGTGATGCTCTTAGATATTAGTAAATTACTTAGAAATATACCTTATATGCTCTACATAAGAGCTTATCTTTAGACAACTGGTACAATCCGATATCTTAAACAAGTTATTCTACGAGAAGAAAACCATTCGTAGAAATTTACCTACAAAATGACTCACAAATATGTTTACTTTCTTATTCACTTTCATAGGCTAAATTAGAAAACCAAAATCCCTTTGACAAAACCATCAAAAGATACCAATTTATCGGAATCTTAGCAAATATAATTTTCGATTCCCTTTCACGTCACTTTTATTCTAAATTCAATTCCTTTGAAGTATGGAATTTCATCCATTTTTGCAGAGAATATTTCAATGAAAATATTCTTTTACTCTTTCTGCACCTTCTCCTCCTCCACGCCATCGGCAGGTTAATTGAACCTTCCCGAATTCCGGGTACACAAGAAAAATCCCTCTTGAACAAAGCGAGAATACAATCGCGTACAAAATATACAAACACACACACACACACACACACACATATATATATATATATATATATATATATATATATATATATATATATATATATATATATATATATATATATATATATATATATATACACACACACACATATATATGTGTGTGATAGCGTGTGTGTGTGCAAAAAATCATGGCTGCTCGTGATTTCAGTTTTAGCGATGCCCCAGGATAAAAAATAAAAGGGTGAGAGTAACGATAAACGATTTCTGAAGTTTTTATACACATTGTAAATCGAATATTTGTGCATAAATACATGACCGAAATACCCATGGACACCGGAATCGCTCTACCTCGGAATCAAAGATCCAAGGGGAAATTCCTTTCATGATAAGAATATATGGCCTCGTAAGGATTCGAACCTATGCCGAGACGAAATCAAAGTGACAGTCGACACCATAGATATCAAGCTCTAGAGGTTATGGTGTCGACTGTCAATTCAATTTCAATTCTGCAGAGGTTCGAATCATTTTCAGGTCATAAATTCTTAACATTAAAGAAATATCCCTTTGGGTCTTTGATCAGGAGGTACAGCGAATTCGACATTATAAGTTATTTTTGGCTTATTTAAATGAATAAAAATCCTAAATATTAGTGATCAATTTTCATACACATACTTATACAGTATATAAATATATGTATATAGATGGGTGTGTATATACGTGTATGTATGTATATATACATATAAATATATGTACATATGTATACATACATTTTATATATATATATATATATATATATATATATATATATATATATATATATATATATATATATATATATATATATAAAGATGAAATTTATCTTATATGGTGAATGTTTAAGAACAGTAAATTTATCTAAAAACTAAATAACTTTATCCAGCAGCAGCATATTCAAATACATCCAAATTCATGGTATGCACAATTCCGTTCTTATTTACAATGACCTTAAATGTACTTTAGCATGATTTCACAAAGACCTGGAAAGATTACTCCAAGCTTGACATGAACATTGTCCAAAAAGTCTCATATTACCAATTCACAGTGCATGAGGCCCGTTCGAGAATAAGTAAAATACTTGTGCTATTTTTCCCTGTTGTAGCCCTTAGGCTTATAGCATCTTGCTTTTCCAACTAGGGTTGTAGCTTAGCTAATAATAATAATAATAATAATAATAATAATAATAATAATAATAATAATAATAATAATAATAATAATAATAATATAGAACCTAAGTGGGACTAGATAGTAATTATGGTGATAATAGAGCAGTAATGAAAACAATAGATATTACCATGATGTTTATTGCAAGGATATCAAGTGCCAAAATTTTCTTAGGGTAGAAGAGCAATGGAGTAGGAAAACCAAAATATGAAACGTTCAGCAAAACCCAGCCGTTGAGTATTCTTAATGAATTACGAATAAGAAAACAAATCGATGTGAGTGAGAGAGAGAGAGAGAGAGAGAGAGAGAGAGAGAGAGAGAGAGAGAGAGAGAGAGAGAGAGAGAGAGAGAGAGAGAGAGAGAGAGAGAGAGAGAGACTAATGAAAGCACGCAGTCAGTGTCTCGAAGACAGTCAGAGGAAACGGGACATCTCCCTCCTCATCAAGAGTCATGACCGAATTCTTCCTCCTCCTTTTTCTGTGTTGTCTTTCCCAAGGTGAGACTGATTCACTTCTAAGGGATGGACCAAAGTTGGATGCTAATTCAATCTATTCAAATTTGGTTTATTTTTTTCGATGAGGGGGTTTTACATGAACACTATAGTAATCAGCTACTTCTGAAGTACAACATACGGAAGATATTAATTGTAATCTACACGCGCTGATATAAAACAAGGTTCTGAGTGTCTCAAAAATAACATGTATGCCTGATTCAAAAATATATTACAGTTTTATTATGTTCCCCCCCCCCACCCCCATTCTTTATGGCAATTCCAAAACATGGCTTAACCCAATCCGCAATAATATTCACTGATCGGTATGGGAACTTCAATATACATACTATATACATGTGTATGTGCATACATAGCTGGAAAAAAATTATAATAAACGTAAAATCAGTATTGGCCTATATATTATTCAATTTTTCTCATAAAGGCTACAAAATTATACACAATAAACAGAGAAAATACTTAGTAAAATTAAAGTTTAAAACTATTAAAAACGTAATAACAATAAAAATATTGAAATAAAAGAACCAAACTAACTTGAAACCCAAAACTATCAATAATAAATGCCATTATAGAAGAAGTAAAATAATGGATATGTTATTTTACCGGTAAGAAGAACGTCGACGAAGATTGTTCAGTGAAGGAACGAGCTACTTAAAAAAAATAACATTGCCTGGGTAATGATATCAAAATCTGTGCATGATTATGAAGTTTTACGATTAATACAGTGATCTATTATATTAGATAATTCATTATTTTTCGAAGAACAGCTTGAATTATGACTGATAACAATTAGTTTTAAATAATGTAAGTATTCCTTTAGTTGTTAGTCATATTTACCACCTATCGGTTTCGGGCGAGTTAGATAAATGGCCACCAAAGATTATATTTGCTTATGAACCTTTTTAAATATAGAATAATGAATGGTGTGCCTTGGAATTTTATGATATAAATCTAGTATCTATAACTAAATTTTTATTCCAATGACTTGTAACCGAATCTTAAATCAAATTTATAAACAATAAGTATAAACTGGCGTTGTTTAAATTAGTATTAACATCTTCCTATAAAAGTATAAGAATGTATTAATACTATTGGCATAAAATAAAATCTCAACGGAAAATATTTCCATTAAACATATAAGTACGATGCAGTTTAAACATCAAAGAACAGATTCTGAAGTTTATACTTTGAAATGTGATTCGGTAATTGATAATCATGTTAAGCAAAAATTAGAATGCAGGTTGTTGATATGCCCAACAAACAAGTTTCAGCAGCCACATATCCTTGATAAAAGATAAACAATTTGTTAAGGAACGCGCCTCCAACATCTATACCTCCAGCGCACATAAAATCTTTGGCATTAATGGGTACTAACGGAAACCCCATTGAGACAGTCAACTTGTTCATAAATTTTCTTATTACAAGTAAAGGGAGCGTTTTGCACATCGGATGATGACAGTTTCTTAAAAATTACCCGGTATAACCGTAAAATAAAATTATTGCATCATGATAAACATTTTCGTTTATATTCTCAACCATAGCTTCTAACGCTTCAAGAAAATATTGTATTATCTCCTATCCAAACACCCAATGACAATATAAATTACCAAATAGGCAAATATATAGTGCATGTATACTCCATTGCAAAAATACGCTATCATTTACAGTATACAACTGAACCAAGTTGTCTCATTGCAGGATGTTAATTTACAGCATATGAAATAAGGTTTGACAGTACATAGCTTTACCAACTCCGTTATTAAATCAAGGATACGAGTTCGAATCTTACAGACACTGGCTTCCTAATGAGAGAATGTTTTCTCCAGTAGTGAACTCATACAGTTAAGGGGTGGTAACTCAAAAAGACACGAATTTAAATCCGGCTCAAAAACTTCAATTATCTAGATTTCTCGTTTATTCTCACTTTTCAACTACAGCCCTTGGAAAATTGCAAGAATTGAAAAATGAAATACATGGCAGTCCTGGTACTAGAACTACAAATTACGTTACCACATTCAGTGCTCTATGAAACCATATAGTTCTAATACATGTAGTGATGCAATGCGATGTTTTAACCATTCACTTTTACTCTCTGTACACAACTTAATAAAACCCTTTTACATAACCTTCATCATAAAACAAAACATCCCTTCCATCCAACAGGACAAGAGGTGAATGTTTACGCCCTCCAACCTGACATCTGGGAAACCCCCAGAGACGATGTCTACCTCAGATACAACATGAGCAATCAACAAGTCGCCTCAAGTGTTACAGAGTTCACCATCTGCTCCAGAGTGTACTTGACTTCACTTGTCAACATCCAGGTTCTTCTATCTTATGCTTCGGCTGATATCTACGACAATGCAATCATGATGTGTAAGTGATTTACATGTCACCCAATTTCTAGAAAGTTATATTTATTTCTAAAGTTCATTTTCCTTGATACATGGTTTCCATTTCATTCTTACAAGTATCTTAATTTGGTTGGTGAGTATATGGTGGGTTGGCAGGTATGAAGTATGAATACAGTTAACCATCATAATTATTATCAATAAATATTACATTTTAAATATTCATATCACTGCTGTAAAAGCCACTCAAGACTTTTACCTCTCCAGTTTATAAAATCCATTTTACTCTTCTTGAAATAAGAAAGAAATGTTACTTATCCCAATGCAAGAACATTTCAATTTATTCATGTTAATTGTCTAGGATAACATTCAATGAGAAACCTATTAAAACCATGGAAATTTAACATAATTAAAAATTAAGCGATGTGAGAATCTCCTACAACCTGATTAAAATTTAAACCCTCATGGGCAAAAAAAAATTATTCCAGTCTCTTAAACTCACTGATCAATAATATTTTGTAGCCGTTTTAGAAACTAATCCACATTCAACAATACCTATGCCATTCAAGTATAATACTGCACATGAATTCATTCACACAAGTTCATTAGCAGTTAGTAAACCGAACACCCACCCCCCACCACCACACACTAATGTACAAAGCCAAAGAGAATATGTCGAAAGATAGGGAACTCAAAGATTTGGTATTTAGGGCTATATTTGTAACTTATAAAATTGAGTCAGAAAAAAACTACCAATCTGGATAGTATGCAGCTTATCTAATAATTGACTTAGTTGGTGAATGCCTTCTTTTTCTAATATCAGTAAAAATCAACGAATACACAAAATACCATGATAACATTTCAAAAGTAACAATGATAAGCAAAATCTGTATATTATTCTTGACGTATTTTCATCAACAGATATTCGAGACGGAGACCACGTCTTTCGTTACAATAACAAGCCTCAGCCGGTGATAGAAAAACTGCGACTTCCCACAGTTCTTAGAACGTGGCTCCATTACTGCCACGTGATGCAAGGTGAGACCTATACAGTCTACGTGGATGGAGAACCTATGGTATCAGGTCCCATCGTGGTGGACGATCGTGTGCTCCCACTAAATGGAACGTTCGTTGTGGGGCAAGAACAAGATGGCCTAGACCGTCGGTATAACAGACTTCAGATCCTTAAGGGTTATGTTACACAATTCAACATCTGGAGTTACGGTCTAGATGGAAAAAGCGTTAGAGATATAGCGATGTGTAGAGTTAATGCGATGGGGGACATACTTTCCTCTGATAGGGATGAAGCGGACCTCATCAATGTTAATGTAAGTAAAAGTACCCTTGGCGAATTTTGCAACCAGGATGAACATTTCATTATATTTCCTGAACCACAGTTTTTTGCTGATGCGTATGCCTTTTGTCAATTACTGGGGTCCAACCTGTATGTGCCCATGACCTTCTCAAAAAACGACGAACTAACTGAGACCATAACAAAGTACAACGTATGTGCAGGGAACATCAATCTATGGTTGGGAGCATCTGATGAGAAAGAAGAGGGTATTTGGAGAAGACACAGTGACGACAAAATCTTGACCCAAGTGAAATTCAAGCAGGGGCAACCAGACAACATAACGACAGAAAACTGCCTAGCAATGGCAGGAGGAGTTAATGAATGGGCAGATTATCCTTGTGACGATGCAAGCGTGGCATGTCCCGCTTGCGAAGAACGTCTCTCTAACGTACTCTATATCAGGGGCATCTGCGTTGGCTTAAAGACAGAAACTATGGTTGAAATTATCGGTTATGCCCAAACAGGAAAGCCTTATTTCCACGGTTTCTACGGACGGCTAATCTACAAAACTAATCCTCAGCAATGGTCTTTGTTTAACACTGTAACTGAAAAGCAAGAGGCTTATTTGAATATGTCATCCAGTAGCTTATATCCGATTGGCAGACATTCTTGGACACTGACAGAAAGCCTCTGCGACAATCCCATTGGGAATCCAAGGGAACTGAGCTTATCGGCATGCAAGGAAGGCCAATACATGTGCAAAAATGGTGAATGTATAGAACTCAAAGCTCGATGCGATGCCAAGGACGATTGCAGCGATGAAACTGATGAGGACAACTGCTCCATTCTCAAGATACCCGAGGATTACCGCAGCTTTAAACCTCCGAAGAACATAGTGAATGCCTCTCTTCCTCTACAGCCTCTTCTGAAGGTTGAATTTCTTAGGTTCCTGAGCATTGAGGATGTCAAGGAGAGCATTCATATTGAATTTATGATTCAGCTCAGGTGGCCTGATTCGCGAATAAAGTATATGAATCTTCGTGATGATACACTGGCCAATCAACTTGCTGGAGGGGAAGTACAAGAAATATGGCGTCCCAGCACAAATTTTCCTAACATTAAGGATGGGGCCCTGAAGCTCCTCGGGGAAAATGTCTACGTCTTGAAAGTTAAAAAGTCATTACCTCCTGACATTAATGCAGTAGATATGGGTAAGTCAAGCAGGGAAGTTTAACATAATAGTAAACTTCTGAATAATAAAATGAAGGATGATCATATTCTTCATTTTCTAAACTTGAGTATTGTTAGGCTGAAAAATGTGACCATATTTTCCAAAATAAGTTCTCCATGACATATTGTTGTAGTACTTTTCCTTTTGGTAATGAATCTATATAGAGTAAATAGTGGGAAAGGTTACTTTGTTTATGAAATATACTGTATATAGCTCAACAGTTGATAAACATCTTATGGCTACCTTTAGAATTTATCAAACATTATCAGATTCTCTTCCTATAAATTTGACATAAATATTCCTTTTGTGTGTCCATAGATGAAATATACGATGGTGATGCAGCTATGATTGTACAGCAGCAACACTACAGCGGCAGCTTCGTATGCATTTTCAATGTATTCTATTACCCTTTTGATAAGCAACAGTGCAGTATCCTAGTTCAGTTCTCGTCAGTCAGCCAAGAGCTGGTGGCCTTCACTACTAAAGGTTCAACCACAGCATATGAACAGAGCAGAGAACTTCCTATCTACATTGTCAGCGACTTTTTTGCTGAAGTTCCTGACAATAAGACCCGTCTGAGTATGGTTCAGGTGAGATCCGTTTGAGTATGGTTTAGATGAGACCTGTCTGAGTGTAGCTCATGTGAGACACGTCTTTGTGCGGTTCAGGTGAGACCTGTCTGAGTATGATTCAGGTGAGATCTGTCTGAGTATAAGCATAGGTGAGACCCGTCTGACAATAGTTCAGGCAAGATCTGTCAGAGTATGATCTGATAGTTCAGGCAAAACCTTTCTGAGTGGGTTTCTGGTGAGACCCGTCTGAGTATGGTTCAGGTGAGATCCATCTTAGTAAGGTTACGGTGAGATCAAGAAGTCTCTTGAAAACATACATCTGCCTTTCCTATTTACTTTGAAAACCTTTAGCATACATTCCTAATGACCGTAGCACAATTGATCAAAGCAACTAATTAAAGAACCCAATTTGTTGTTTTATATGACAAGAACACAAAGTGTCATACAAATACAAAATAGCATTGAATGATTAGATAAATCGGAAGCCACCTTTATTCAATTAATTGTGAGCAGAAATATGTTTCCCACAGAATTCGTGCAACTCTAGACACTGGTGAAGAGGAATAAAAATGTTAATAGTATCTCTAGTACGCTTTGCCTAAGTAAATTTTGTTTTTCCACACTTTTCTCAATGTAATACAAATTTGGCTTAATTCCTTTATAAGAGAAAAATTCTCCGATATTTTTGAGCCAATTACAATACCATTTACACTGTTGAAAAGTGGATACCATTTTCGAGATTTCGTCTGGAAAGCATTTTCTGCACTTAATTTTTTCCTCCGATTTCTAATTTAAAGATATACTGTAACACACACACACGCACGCGCGCACACACACATATATACAACATATATATATATATATATATATATAAATATATATATAATATATAATATATAATATATAATATATATATATATATATATATATATATATATATATATATTATATATTATATATATATATATATATATATATATATATATATATATATATATATATATATATATATATATATATATTCTCAAATATATCAATAGGAAGCTCTCTCCCTTTCCAGTCTAGGTGGTATTTTAAATACAAATATGTTACGAGTGTTTCTACCATCAACCAGTTTGAAATCACATCCATAATTAATAAGAGTTCAAACTTTATTTCTGCCACAATACCACTGACGTCTTGTCTCTCGCGATAAAATGAAAGATTTCGGATTCGAGTCACTGAAAATTGCTGTGCTATATTACGACATTCATATAAGAACAGTAAAATAGAAGCTCTCGAAAACATATTGATACAGACATGCAAACAACTACATGCAAGCATATACACATACTGTGTGTGTATATATATATATATATATATATATATATATATATATATATATTAGAGAGAGAGAGAGAGAGAGAGAGAGAGAGAGAGAGAGAGAGAGAGAGAGAGAGAGAGAGAGAGAGAGAGAGAGAGAATATGTGCATAAAAATATTTCAGCATTAAGCCGAATTCCCCTTAACATGGGGTGGCTCCCGTAAAAGAGAAAAGAAAATTATCTCCTCCAAATTCACATTCAAACTGCTAAACAGTGGATGATCCCCGTGCAGTGCACTGCATGGATTGCCCTAATGACACTTATAACCATCCAAGAGCTGTTGCCCATTTAGCCCAGCATTTACCCTGGAATCTGTATTCACTAACTCTTTATACTTCCAGGTGGGATTCAAACTAACACGGCGCTACACACTAATTGTCCTATCAATTTACCTGCCGTCTCTCATGTTGGTGGCCATAGGTTACGCTACGTTATATGTTCAAGTCAGCCTGCTTGATGTAAGTCATTCTTTTCTTACATTACTAGTCACAATAAAGCTTAACAGCCTCCTACTAACTTTCTTTAAGTTGAGCTTCACTCACTAAATCATTCACTATATATTTGGTATTTTCAACTGACTATCATGCCATAATGGGTGGGATTATATGGTAATTATAGATTTATTCCCCTATAGAGCACTGATGCCTCTATAAACTTCAGTTTAAGACCTAATACCGTTTCACTTTATTACTTTTGTCAGTCAAAATAAAACAACAACAATGATTTGCATAATAAGTTTGCCCGAAATGCTTTAAATATCTATCTATTTAGAATGAAAGACTCAAAACAAGTTCTCAATGCTCAGATTTCTATTTTCATGGTAAACACAGTTAAAAACAAAATACTTTACTTGGTGCAACTTGAGAGAAGTAAAGTCTATAGTCATAAAGGTTGTATGCTTTATATACTCAAATGATAAACAATCCACAAACAATGATGATAAAATAATGCAGTTATTTAGATTATCCAATGTTGATAAATTACCAACAATAACTTCTGAACCTCTAAATTCAAATAGAATCATTAGACAGGTGCTTAAACTTATTTTGTTGAATAGAACATTTTGTTCAAACCATCTAGGATTTTACTCGGTTTTCTATATACAGATAAAATATTTATTAAACATTTACCTACTACTTACAAGTAAAAGAAGGATAGTTTTATTTCTTTATATTAAAAAACAAGGTTGTGGAATACGTTGATTTATGTAAAATATATTTAGAATATCAAAATAAAACGTTAGAATAGTAAATATCTTATGCAAGAAAATGCTTCTTTTGAGATTGGAATTCTATTACACTACAGCACAATGGTTAGTAGAATGGGCTAAAACATTAGATCTATGCATCGTTCATACATTTTAGGATATTCTCCAAATCAACCCTTTGGTGAATGGATAAGTAAATTGAAGAGTCAATGAAGCTGAAAATATTCCAAAATTTCTTTGAATAAAATAGGATAAGTACTGCTAATATGCCTTCAAATTTAATAAGGCATAGTAGACATGCTTTTTTTTTTATTTTTTATTTTTTATTTTTTTTTTTTACATACAAAAATGAAGTCAGTGAAACAACACAGTTAATGTATTGAAACAGATAGAAAATTCATGAAACTAATCTTAAAATTGCTTATTTTCTGAAGGTTCGCCTTACTGTTGCCTTGACGACATTACTAGTGCTGTACACGTTCTTCAACCAAACGTCATCGTCCCTGCCTCAAACTGCCTACGTCAAACTGATCGACATCTGGTTCTTCTTCTGCACCATACTGCTCTTCATCATCATCATCATTCACGTTTTTGTGGAGAGGTTCGACACCAACACCGTTACGCCAGTCGTCAGCGCAAATCGAAATGGAGAATTTCTCAAAGGTGAGACGGAGCGTTTCCGAAATTTGAAGAAGCTGATCTCCTCAGGTGACCGATTCTTGTGGACTATTAGAAATCTCGTGGGTCCTGTGGTACTTTCTATTTTCTTCTTGGCATACTTCTGGGCTATCGTGGCCTAGGCTCTCTGGACCACTGCGAATTGCGAATGTAATTCGTAAGAAGTAATATCTAAATCCCAATGAATCATTATCAATTTTAGTGGAGATTGTAAAAAATTAAGTTTCAAGGTATTTTTTCCACAGAATTATTCAAACTAATCTGTATGACTTATCATTCCCGATAACTATTTAGGATAAACTTATTGAAAATTGGATTTCATTGATAATATCGATAATGTTATTCATTTTTATGTTCAGCTTACTGATATATATTTATCACACTGACTATGGTAAAAACCTCGAAACTATTCGTGTTTATCACTAACAATTTGGAACTTTATTATCATATCTTTGAATTCCCATGATGAGTAACTTTAATTATAGGATTATGCACTGCAATTGTGTAATATTACTTCAACCTTAGGGATAATGCACATGGCATATATTGCATACATGTTTACAATTGTAATAAAAAAAAAACATCTATACATCTACATGTATATATCAAAGTAAAATAGAATTTTACTTCATATACAAATAGTAAAACCACTGACAAGTAAAAGCAATAACTGATTTTCAGCCATTTAGCAGGATTTGAACTCGCGTATTATTTAAGGTTCATCTTTCCATTGTCAGCACCACAAATAAGCAAATCATAAGTTTTTCTTTAATATACTTCCAAACTTCTTTGATAGTACACAGGCCAGGGCAACAGCCACCCGTTGGGATACTACCGCTAGATAGATATTGGGTACTTTGATTGGCCGAACAGTACTACATTGGATACTTCTCTCTGGTTACGGTTCATTTTCCCTTTGCCTACACATACACTGAATAGTCTGGCCTATTTTTTGCATATTCTCCTCTGTCCTCATACACCTGACAACACTGAAACTACCAAACAATTCCTCTTCATTCAAAAATAGGTTAACTACTGCACTGTCATTTTTCAGTGGCTACTTTCCTCTTGGTTGGTAAGAGGTAGAAGAGATTCTTTAGCAATGGTAAGCAGCTCTAGTAGGAGAAGAACACTCCAAAATCAAACCATTGTTCTCTACTCTTGGGTAGTGCCATAGACTCTGTCCCATGGTCTTGAGTAGAGTTTTCTTGGTTGGGGTGCACTCGGGTACACTATTATTTCCTATTTCTTTTCTCTCTTGTTCAAGTTTTTATAGTTTATATATGAAAGATTTATTTTAACGTTGATACTGTTCTTAAAATGTTTTATTTTGATTCTTAATTGCTTCTCTTGTAGTTCATTTCTTTGTTTCCTTTCCTCACTGGGATATTTCCCCTCTTGGAGCCCTTGGGCTTATAGCATCCTGCTTTTCCAACTAGGGTTATGACTTAGCAAATAATAATAATAAAATAATAATATAATAATAATAATAATAATAATAATAATAATAATAATAATAATAATTATTATTATTATTATTATTATTATTATTATTATTATTATTATTATTATACAGTTCTCTCAGGCACCAGTACATACAGCACTGTAAAACTCAATTTCATGTGATTTATAATATATATATATATATATATATATATATATGTGTGTGTGTGTGTGTGTGTGTGTATAAATACATATATATAGGTATATATAGATATAATATATATAGGTATAAATATATATATACATATATCAATAGATATAGATATATATAGGTACATATATATATATATATATATATATATATATATATATATATATACATATATATATACATACATACACATATATAGGTATATGTATGGATATAGATATAGATATAGATATAGATATATATATATATATATATATATATATAGAGAGAGAGAGAGAGAGAGAGAGAGAGAGAGAGAGAGAGAGAGAGAGAGAGAGAGATATATATATATATATATATATATATATATATATATATATATATATACAGTGGAACCTCTACATACGAATTTAATCCGTTCCAGAACCAACTTCGGATGTAGAAATTGTTCAGATGTCGAAACGAATTTTCCCATAAGAATACATTGAAATAGGATTAATCCGTGGTTGAGCCCAAAAACCTATGATAACTTCTTAATAAACTACTACACATAATTTTCCCATGAGAATAATGAACACTAAATTAGATAATAGACATGTAAATAAGAAGAATAAACATGTAAATAAGAAGAATTAGCAAAAGTATTATAAATAAGAAACGGGTTTTTACCGTCACTTTACCTTAGAAACTCCAGCGCAGGTGTTGTTCGTCTTTGCTACGCAGAGAGGAGAGAGGAGACGGACGGACGGCGAGGAGGTAGATAAGTTAACTACGATAAACGTAACACTACCGTAACTTATTCTAACTTACACTAAGTGAACTTTAACATAACTTAGCTTATTTTTTTTTTATTATTATATTTTATATTTTTTTTTTACATTTTCTTTTTTTCTCTTTGATGATTACGTAATTTTAATCACTATCACTTACATTTAAAATTGACTGAATTTCTTTTGCTTCACTCTTTTCCGTT
>NC_090765.1:12187537-12192537 GCF_036898095.1 Palaemon carinicauda | reverse complement strand
TTGTATCAAACATTTATTCCCTTTGGCGCTACACCACATAAATTCAATACAAGATGTTATTGGAGCATTTCACACTACGCACAGCAGTAGGTTTGCTGTTATACAAGATTTCGTGTATCCAAACAGGAGTAAAAAGTATGACAGCCATTAGCCTCAAGAAAAGATTAATTTGTCATCAAAATCTAAAATAAAAATGTTGCATAACAGAAAAATTCAGTTGCAAAATGAGCACTTTGAGAATGCCCTATCACAGTAGTAATCCTTTGGGAAAACGGTAAAAGGTAGATAACACTACTGTTTCGTTATGAATATAATCAATAATTTGCGTTAAGTTACTTTGATTATGTGATGGAAAATATAATTATCTCAGAATTTTCTAAGTCACCTCTGAAGACGAATACATTAAAAGTATTAGTACACAAGAGTAATTTTTCTACCTAATGGCGTGACAACACTCCGTGTTCCAGGTGAAGAAGTTAAACAAAATCAATGGAACACATGAAACAAAATAAAACCGGAGAACCAATTCCAAATCTCTCTCTCTCTCTCTCTCTCTCTCTCTCTCTCTCTCTCTCTCTCTCTCTCTCTCTCTCTCTTCCACAAATCACAGTTACTAAGAACTTTCAATACGGCTTCGTCTCTACCGGTGAAACTTACAGTATACTGAAATGTGTTTTTTGTCGAAACAACTATTTGTAAATACATGTACTAGCGTAGTAACAAACATGAAATTGTGATGCATAAAAAATGAAAATTCAAATAAATAATTTCCCTTCCAAAAAGGTAATTCCTAGAAAAAACACGAAACAAACAAATGAAATACAATGGATAAATTCCCCCAGTTTTACCTACATAGTCATCTATTAGGCAATCAAAGAGTTATATGAATACATTGCGAACGTTTGCCCCAACAACGAAGAACAACGCGGCCTTATGTATTACTACTGGGAGACAGCCAAGTCGGGTCCATGGCTCGATACAGAGATGGCTTTCCACTATCACGCGAGACGCTCGCTGCAACAATTCCCCCGACTTATGAAATGCTGTTCAAAGGTGCCCATCTTACGTACCGGAAACGTCACTATGACACACACATAACAAGGGATTTCATTCCTTCCCGCCCCTCCCTACGACACCTCTCTCTCTCTCTCTCTCTCTCTCTCTCTCTCTCTCTCTCTCTCTCTCTCTCTCTCTCTCTCTCCCCACCGTAAAATGCTTGAAGGCATGTGTAGCGGAGAAAGCGGATTATTACTACAATGCTTTTAAAGAGAAAACAACAAACAAATATAAAATCATGAACTACGTTAAACTTTGACACCAACAAACACTAATAACTTACAATTATTTCATAAACGCTTTTTTTTTTTCTTTTTTCTTCTCGTTCTCTATATCCCACTCATTACATACAATACAAGACAGATAGTGACAACTTGTTGACTCGTGTATAACCAATGCACGTTATAAATGTCAACAAATTAGTTCTAGATTGTTAATGTGAACTTTAGCCTTTTTAAAACATATTTTGCCTTTGAATATTGGCTTCTTTTTAATGGCAAAACCATATTCGGTTAGAGTTATCTTGCTTGAGGGTACTCTCGGGCACACTATTCTATCTTGCTTCTCTTCCTCTTGCTTTTTTTTAAGTTTTTATAGTTTATATATGAAACATCTAATTTAATGTTGTTCTTAAAATACTTCATTTTTATTGTTCATTACTTCACTTGTAGCTTATTTATTTCCTAGTTTCCTATTTTTTTCCTACTGGAGCCTTTGGGCTTATGGCCATCTGCTTTTCCACAGAGAGAGAGAGAGAGAGAGAGAGAGAGAGAGAGAGAGAGAGAGAGAGAGAGAGAGAGAGAGAGAGAGAGAGAGAAAGTAATAGGAATCCCTTTAAAAAAATTTCTAATGATATGAAATAAAACAAGAGTGCCAGAGCATCAGCACATCGACCCGAGGTCTTTCAATAAAGCATTATGATAAGAGTGGAAGACTTGACTAATCAGTGTGTAAATGATAAGTAACTATAATTATAATTTCGCATTTGTTTACTTAACTTCAATCAGTTCGATGACAATATTTTCTACTAAAATAAAATATTCGCAAATCTCTATTCTGAAATTTAAGGAAAATAGTAAATGAGACAATATGCTTGCATACAATATCTTGGTGTTTTATGTTAGTAGAGTTGCCTCCAACACGAATGCAGTTTAATTTTTAACCCAAGTTAATCGGTGTGTAGGATTTTGGAACAGTGGATTATGCAACAGGTCTAATTCGCTTCAAAGTTAGTTTACATATGTTAGCCAAGGTAGAAAACTATTCTGCCTTGCATAAAACCATCCGTGCCAGGCGTCATGCAACACACCATTATGATTTTCATGTTTAAAATGATGCATGTTAGCCACATGGGGACAAGATCGATCAGCCTTCTTGCATGTTATAGGAAAAAGGAGAACACAAAAGATATATAAATCTTTTGAGTCTGTTGATCTGTGTAAAGTAAGAATTATATCGATCGTCGTTCAACAACAGCGAATGGCGTATAGATAATTCGCTCAGAGAGAGAGAGAGAGAGAGAGAGAGAGAGAGAGAGAGAGAGAGAGAGAGAGAGAGAGAGAGAGAGAGAGAGAGAGTTTATTTATGTAATTAGGAAGAAATGCTGGAAAAGAGAAATAGATCTTTTAATTGAATTTTTTATTTCTTTTCTAGTGTTAGTAGAAACTACCTCTAAGTCGTAAAAATCGAAGTAAAATTATGAAAATCAGGAGAAAATGCTATTAGCTTCTAAACCGAGGCGTAAAACACCCCAAAAATTCTAACAAGAATTGCATAAAACAATATGGATGTATTAAAGCGTTTTAATACAGTATAATATGCTTTAAAATTAAGAAATATTTCCTTTCTGCAATATCACTGTCTATGAAAATCTAACTTACTGAAGTTATAGGAAAGCAGATACAAAGAAAAAAAAAAGAAAAAACTATTCATTCTTATAATTCCATTAATATCATACAACTTCACCTGAACTTCATAATTTAATCAATTATCGTAATTTTGGTTTAAGTGGCCGTCATATTATGGCGCGTGTCCTGCCTTAATTCTTGACTGCACTGAGTCAACCAGTTTTCATCAATTGTCTGATTAGTCTGTCTGCCAAAAAGATATCTATTCGGTCTCTGTAAGAGTGCGCACACCCTTTCTGACAGGCTGTGATTTTCCTTTAAAAATACTTTTTAAAAATAATATAACTTCGCATCCTTCAAGATGACAACATTTCGGTGATAAATTTTGGTCAAGAGGCCCGTTCGGTACTGGGGTATAGCCTATCTGTAGGTCTTGGGCATAGCTGAGGGAAAAACCTGAAGCTGCACCATGACGTAAAAGTTAGAGGGAAGCGCAGAGGTAGAGTGGCACGCTAAAAAGTAAGTGCAGCCAGGAAGGGTCGAAGAGACGTGGCAAACACCATTAAATAATACCTGCAATGCACAGTGAGATGTGCTCAGACGGCACATAGTGACTCTCCTGCGTGGGAGAGGAGCGTTCTCTCAATTCTCATATTCTTCGTTCTTCCACAATTCAATTAGATATTGAGATTAGGTTATCAGCTCCTTCGAAATATCCCTTAACAGGAGACAGTATATAGGCTACTGGATTCTGGGAGGCCATTCAGACCTACATGCTACGGGGGAAAACTTCGTGATCGCTAAATGAAATCAAATTTATTAAGTTGAACGGCAAGTTGGAAGAAAGGAAGCATGAACGGAGAAAGTTGACGGCTAATAAATAGGTTCAAGTATTAAAAGGTTAAAGCTGGGGTGCAGCAAGGCCTCAGCTAAGGTGACGAGAATTGTCAAAGTATAAATGTTTAGAATTCTAATGGGAAAACACAAAAACGACTACACTACAGGCGTCCATCACACACATTTATGGGGAAATACCCAGTTAGATTACGTTGTTTGCGTAAGTAATTAACTATGGTACACACCGGTATTAACATAAATGATAAAGTAAACAAATGCCATTGATGGAATAAATACCTAGAGTGGTTTTCAATACGACACAGAGGGGCGACGATGGGAAGTCACTACGTTAATGTATGCAAGAGCATGTTTATGTCCATTCCCCGATTAGCAATTATTATTATTCATACGTTCATATCAAACCAGGTAAAAGGGTTATTAATATGTTAGGTACGGTTCTGCAAAAGAATATTCGTGTATGGTAAAAACAACAATAGGTGAAGAATAATACAAATATGATGAATAAGTATGAAAGTAAATATGTTTGGCATAATAGCCTATAATACTTGTCTCATTTACACAGGATAAGTTATGCAACGGGTAAAGCAGGCTAAAAACTGGCTTTAGCAACCTGCTATTTTAATACCTAATTTTGTAAAAATATTGAAAATCCATTAGGTTACATGTTGAAAGGTAAGCCAAAGGCCAAGAAAACTAATAATACCAGTATTTCTATTTATAGGAAACTTCTCTCTCTCTCTCTCTCTCTCTCTCTCTCTCTCTCTCTCTCTCTCTCTCTCTCTCTTCCGTGTAAGCTGCTTACCTCACGTTAATTGTGATTCAACAATCACTTCTCAATTAGTGATCAAGAATGATCACATCTCAGACATTTCTAAATGTGATTATATTGGAAATAGAGTAGCAAGTAATTAATAAACATATAAGATATTCTAAGCTCAATAATAACATTGAAAAAGATATGTTATATATAAATTATGAAAAGAAACTTATGTCAACCTGTTCAACATAAAATCAGTTGCAACAAGTTAGAACTTTTGAAGTTCCGCCGAATCAATGAGCCTAAAAAGTGAGATTTGAAACTCATTCTACATCTGTTCAAATTATTAGTTACAACATAGAAACTGCAAATCGCCAAAGTATTACAATATAAGAATGCATTTTAGTTTCATGCAGTCTCTTTCATAAGAGGTTGCGATAAATGAAGAAAAAAATTATCACAGCTGAAATTTTCACGGTAGA
>NC_090765.1:12167537-12185037 GCF_036898095.1 Palaemon carinicauda | reverse complement strand
ACTGAACATCTAAAGTCGGTGATATTGTTTTAACAGTTCTAAGGAACGTTCTATATGTTTGTTCATTCTTATTCGGTAATAAGGCATAAACCAAAGGTATAACATAGCCGTTTTTCATTCCATGAATTGTATAAAGCTGCTCGAAAATAACTGGTGCAGTTTTAAAGGTACCATCCACTTTATCTATCAACTGTCGTACTTCAACATTTGTCGAGTTTCTTGAGTGATTATGTTCGCCAGAAGTAGAACTGATCGAACCATCAATTTTTATAGCGTGACCTTTGCATTTTTCAGCAAAATGTTGTCATTTCCAATACACCTTTGACCTTACTTGCTTGTCCTTCACATATAAGAATCCGTCCAGTAAAAGCATGGCTCTTCCTTTCTCGCTTTGAACAAAATATTTTCTATAGCTATCTTTTTCGAACAATTGTTAATTCGAACAACTGTTGTGTCGAACAACTGGTTTTCGAAGAATTAATTTCGAACAACTGTTTTCGAATAATTGTTTTCGAATAATTGTCCGGATACGGGAAAAGTAGGATGCTATAAGCTTAAGAGATCCAACAGGGAAAAATAGCCCAGTGAGGAAAAGGAAATAAGGAAATAAATAAACTATATATGAGAAGTAATGAACAATCAAAATAAAATATTTAAAGATCAGTAACATTAAAATAAATCTTTCATAGATAAACTATAAAAAGAGACTTATGTTAGCATGTTCAACATAAAAAACACACACACACACATTATATATAGATATATATATATATATATATATATATATATATATATATATATATATATATGTATATATAATATATATATATATATATATATATATATATATATATATATATATATATATATATATATATATATATATATATGACGACTCTTTTTAACATCGGAGATAGAATCAAGCAGTTTTTATTACGTCTCGTATAGTTCACTTATTTCCTTAATTCTTTTTCTCTCCGGGGTATTTTCCCTGTTAAAGCCCTTGAGCTTGTAGCATCCTGCTTTTCCGACTAGGATTGTATCTTAGATGATAATAATAATAATAATAATAATAATAATAATAATAATAATAATAATAATAATAATAATAATAATAATAATAATAATAATAATAATAATAATAATAACAACGTTGAACGTACAACAAAATGTCACCGAAACCGTTTGAATCTGATCGAGGAATTATAATCATCAATGAGTATACCGATGACTATACATATATGATATTCCTATGCTCATTACTAATAAAAACAACTAAGAGATTGTGGCGGAGGGAAAATTGTAAAATTGCAATGATAGTGGGCAGTTAAATTCAAAAGTCCGCCGACACTTCTTAACCATTACGTTTACATTGTTTAGATTCACCAGCTAAAAGCGTGTCCTTAAGACTTTTGAATTTGACTGTACCGTGCAAACAAAATACCCTGGTGGATCTGAGACAATATGTAAGGTTACTGTCATCCTTCAACCTCTGCCATTGTTGAGGAATGGGTTGTTAGCAGTATAATGGAAAAAATGAAAAAAGAATAGACTTGAAAATAAAAGTATATGAGGCATGAAATGCAGTTTACCAACAATCTCACCGGTAATAAATTGGCGAAACCATCCCTTTTGGATACGTTCTTTCGTACTGAATCAAAACAGATTTTATTGATTGAACGATCTCGTATGATTTGTTATTTTAACAATATTTGATGGGTAATTTAAGGGGGACCAATTGCGATCAGAGTTTTCTGATATCCGATTTTCTTACACTTTAATATAAAATCCCTCGAACAGTTTTAATTATTAAATAAATCATGTACAATGTCTCTGCTTCTCATTTATGCCATTTCAGGGATTTATTTTTTTTCTTTTGAGCTATTAAAGCAGTTGAATATTAATTTGTTTAGTTTTTAGACATTTGTATTCTTTATACGTTATGAGTTTCAGTTTATATATATATATATATATATATATATATATATATATATATATATATATATATATATATATATATATATATATATATATATATATATATATATATATATATAAAACAATCTTGTTATTGGAGGTACTCTTTTTCCAGCACAAGGACATCCAAAAATATACATGGACTTCACCATGTGGCAATTACAAAAATAAAATAGATAATAGAGCCATTAATAAAGAGAGAAATAGCACTCTGAGAAATGAAGAAGCTATAGAGGTGCATATATTGGTAGTAATCACCAGCTCCTCATAGCCATACTGAAATCAAAACTGAAAGCACCCAACAGAAATGTAGATAGAATACCTATAAAAGATGAACAAAGGGAAACATTTGCAATTGAATGTATGAATCGATTTGCAGTCTTAGAGACATTAAGAGAAGAGCAGACAATTAATGAAGAATGGTGTGAAATTAAGAACATATATCAGTCAGTTGTTAGTGAAGTTTTGGGGCATCCCGTTACAAGGAAAAACCATGGATATCAAACGATACTTGGGATACTATAAAAAGGAGACAAAGACAGAAATTAATTGTTGAAAGTTTTCGAGGAAGTAATGAAAATTACAAAGTAGAGCATGCTAAGTATTCCAGTATTGATTGTGAGGTCAAAAGAAAATCCAGGAATGACTAGAGAGAATATTTTGACAGGAAAACAGATGAGGCTGACAAAGCTATGAATTCAGGGAGTGACACTGGTGTAAGAATTGCTCATAGAATTATTAATGAAATCTCTACTGGGGCAAAAAAGAAGCATATACCCACCAAACGAGAGATGGATCTGTTAACTACAGAAGATGAAGAAAGGCATCGTTGAAAGGAACACTTTGGTGAGGTCATGAATAGGAGATATGAAGAGATTGATATACTTGAAGCTAGAGAAGACCTTGATATGCCCATGAATGCATTCTGTGTGTTTGAAGTCTAAGCTATCATTAAAATACTCAAGAGATGAAAAGTCCCTGGATACGATGGAATAACTGCAGAGATTATTTTGGCCGAAAATAAAGTGACTTCCATCATACTTACAAGACTATTTTGTAGAATGTGGCATGAAGAGGCAAAGCCTGATGAATGCGAGTTAGGAGTGTTGGTGAAAATGGCGAAAACAAAACGTTATGATTGTTTGCAATAATTACAGAGGCATCAAACTTACGTCAGTTGTCATGAAATCACATAGTATGCTCATTCTAAAGAGACTAGAGAAAGATTGATGAAAAGATGAGAGATGAACAACAGGATTTCGAAAAGGTAATTGTACTGACCAAATTTCCAAATATGTAAATTTCAGTAAGTCTGTTCATGTGTATAGCAAGTGCAAAGTTAATGTTAACTGGGTCCTATCATATGGATTTCCAGTGAAAATTGGAGTACTCCAAGGGAATGCGTTGTCACCTTTGTTGTTTATCCTCCTCATGAAGTTTGCTATAATTGAAACAGTAAGGGATGGCGGAGAAGTATTGGACAAGACTAGTAATAGGAAATTAGCAGACCTAGAGTATGCTGATGACGCTGCCCTTATTATCAGAATACCACAGGACTTGCAAAGCTTGCTTACCAGAATGCATGAAATATCACAGGAGGTTGAGCTCAAGATAATTAGAAGAAAGACAGAGATGATGAGAACGGAATATACAACGGAAGAGGAAATATTATTGGGAGGAGAAAGGATTAATGAGGTGGAATCATTAAAATATTTATGAACTATGACCTCTAATATATCGTCTGTAGAATTGGAGTTTAATCAAAGATTGAAAAAAGCAAATCAGTCAATAGCTAGGTTAAGTAAAATTTGGAAATCAAATCCCCTGAAATTACATATAAAAATCAGGCTATATTTCAATTTACTGACATCGGTGTTACTGTATGGACATGAGTCGTGGTATGACAATGAAAGAATATCCAACAGAATTTGAAGAAACACTGGGAAACACTGTCTGTCCTAAGTACTTATATTCATTAACACTCTAGAGGTTCGTCCATAACTCCTCTTTGTCGTCTCGCTGCATTTTCCTTTAACATTACCTTAATTTTACGCATATTGATTTTCAGTACAATATTCCTGCTTTCTCTATTCAAATCTTCATCTTCTGCAATGTGTGTAATTATAATTTTTACTATTATCATTATTATTGTTATCATTTTACAGGTGTGATAATTACTCTACTAACAATATTTAAAAAATAATATGAACATTTGTATCTTCGTAAAGACAAGAATTCGAACTGCTAAAGTTACCTGAACCTGAGGGAGTTATGAAAAGAAACAATAAGATGATTTCGAACACTATTGATAAGGAGCTCCACTCGCAGCACAGCCTCAAGTATTCAAGATGAAGGAAATCACACGAGGAGAATACAATAGCCTTGGTTTTGACAAAAACCAAAAGGTGGCGCAGCCGTTAGGGTAAAAAAAAAAGAAAAAAAAATTCGCTTCTGGGTCGGAATGGTAGGAGTATGGCGGGGGGGGGGTTGTCATGATTTCAAAAGGGAATGGGGTCCAGAAAGGAGGGAGCCCCCTCCCTATACCCGAAACAAAAGACCACCACTGCGAGCTGCCGCTCTTCGCATCTTGTCTCGACAACCTGGCTTGTCGCAGTGCTCTCAACCCCATTGACTTCCAATGCACTCTGAACTCTTGACTTCCTTTCCGGCCTCTATTGTGTGAAACCTTAAATAAAACGCGTAGCACCAACACGGAGGGACCGAAAGATGAAGGTTGGGGGGGGGGGGGGGTTTCAGCCTTGCTTGCATTGTTACACACACACATCAAGAGAAGCCAGCCGCAATGCCATGTTATTCGTGATCAATCAATAAACATAAAAGGATTGAAAAAGCCTGAATTGTAAACGTTCAGATGATGGGATCCTCATTTTATTATATATATATATATATATATATATATATATATATATATATATATATATATATGTATGTATGTATGTATATACACATATAAATTATATAGGTGCACAAAAACATTATATACATGCAAAAACATTTATCTGCATATATACAAATACACGTACAATACACACACGCGCGTACACACACACACACACACACATATGTATATATATATATATATATATATATATATATATATATATATATATATATATATATATATATAGCATATATACATATATATAGCATATATACATATATATAGCATATATACATATATATAGCATATAGACATATATTTAAAAGATAAATTTTCACTACAATAGCATTTATATAAAAGTGGAATTCCATCGTTCTTCCAATGTAGTCCAGACGAAGAATCGCGTAAAACAGTAGTTCGAAACACAAGTCAACATCAACTATGAAATGGAGAAACGTAAATGCAGATTTTGTATTATTGGGAACAATAAAGACAGCTAAGCTTGTCAAAAGATGCTGTCTTCGACTTTTAGACGCCACTAGGGTATTATCTATTAATTGTAAATAAAAGGTAACGGACCATGAAATTATTATTTTTAGCTAAATTGGAAAATCAGGATGTTATAAGCCCAAGGGCTCCAACCTGAAAAATAGATCAGAAAGGAAGGCAAACAAGGAAATAGATAGAATACTGTAGTGTGCCTAAGTGTACCCTTAAGCAATGGAATTCTAAACCCAAGACAGTGGAAGACCATGGCACAGAGGCTGCTATATATACAATATATATATATATATATATATATATATATATATATATATATATATATATATATATATATATATTATATATATATAAATATATATATACATATATATATACATACATATATATATATATATACATACATACATATATATATAATATATATAATATATATATATATATATATATATATATATATATATCTATCTATATATATATATATATATATATATATATATATATATATATATATATATATATATATATATATATACATACATTAAGCAAAAGGAAAGATTAATTTCTTTGCAATCTAATAGATTGCATATTAGACATTGTCTAGTATCATAACATCAATGTTCATTGATGCCAACGAATTTAGTTAACGATTATTATATATTTCGTATTTCAGACCATGGTTAAATCTTATCAAATAAATTAGTCTCCACAAGAAACTTAAAAAGACAATCCACATTACAGTCAGGTCCCAAAAATATTTTATAGCATGTAAACTGCACAGCTATACTTGAAATTATGAAAATCGCGCACTCTCTCGGACAAGTAATTTGGACACTGTTAATATATGCTTCACAGTTAATGGCATCAAGCAATATTCACGGAATGACTGATGTTCTCCACTCATCAAAAAGCTGTGTGTCAATCTGGTGTACAGAATTCTCATTCGACACAACACCATTTCCCTGGACCTTTGCATATCAAAATAGGTCCCTGGACGAGATGACTTTACAATTTCACCCATTTTCTGATTTTCAATCTAAGAATAAAAATTCCAAGTTTCTTTAAAATTACGGAGAACATATCTTTTACAAGTACTATTAAGTTATTTCTTAAACAACTATGAACTGCCTCCTTTGCCAGAGAGCCTGCTTTCTCATTTCCCTTTATATCGACATGAGGAGGAACCGAACAAAATTTAATATCCTTATCTCTATTTTCAATCAGATACAGCCATTTAAGAATCTTTATCATCCCTGGATGCAATGAATTCAAGTGGTTCATTTTCGTCAATACTCTTAAAGAATCGCAAAAAATATGAGGTGGCTAGAAGATTTCCTTGACAGCCATTAAAATAGCATAGGATTCAGCTGTAAAAATGGACGATTGGTTAGGTAATCTATCACTTCGATTAAAATTTGGAAAACATAGTCCAAATCCAATGGCAATGTTGTACTTAGATCCATCAGTAAAAACAGAAACAGAGTCCCTCATTATCTCTTAGGGCGTTTTTTGCTTTGAGGACGAAATACATTTACATAAATCTACCAAGGGTAGATTCCATAGAGGAACTTTAGTGTGCTCTAAAGGTAATATTTTACCCTAGAGATTTCCAAGTCCTCCAGGGTATCTTAAAGCTCTATAACCTAAAGGTTTAGGGTACCTAAGGTGATTTTCATAAAAAGTAATTAATTTTACATTAAAAACAGTTTCATACGTGAGTAACTTTGGCAGCTTCTGAAGTAAATCGGTATCAAACCTGCGATGACTGGCGGAGAAGCTTCAAAGGCATTTCATGAGCATCTACTAAGACTAGATATGGGAGATGTCTTAAAGGTTTCACTGGCTAGTCTTATTCCAGCATAGTGATGACGTCTAAATTTCAAGCATAAAATTATGAAACCTGGTCAATGTTCTTAGGGTGGTTTTCAACAAAATTCCCATGGAGCAAGAAGAGAAAAACTGAAATAAGATAAGAAAGCTTATAGGGGCCCAGTCTTGGTCTCTCAGAACTGGACTTAGCGGTATGGTTGAACTTGCCAGGGTGGATAAATCTCCCCACCTGCATTGCCCAGTTCCCCATTGACATTCACAACCCGTTTACTATGTCAAAGTGCTATACCACCAGAGGGGTCTTTGCAATCTAATATTTGAGAACTATTCCTTAAGATATTTCCTTTTTACCAATTGTCATTAAAAAAAATAGAAATCACCAGTTGTTGATAAAAAATAAATGATTTTTGCCATCAAAATATATTCTTTTAATCTTTCTTCTCTCAGGTGAGTATTTATCGAAACTTTTTCACAGTACATTCCCTTCTCATCTCTCCTTAACAGATTTCTGAGAGATAATTGTACTTTACCTTTCAAACCTCCCAAATCTTGAAAGTGTTATCTTCACAGAAAAATAAAATAACAAAAACCTACAAATATTGCCAAGAAACTAGGTAACAATTGACAATGGCAAATTCACACTTTCCAGGGGTTAAACCTGATGACCAGTAGTAGCTGAAATTTTCCAGAAAGCAATTCCAGAACTAAGAATAGAAAACTCTTGGTGATACTGCCAAAAAGTAGACTTGACATTGTGTGCATATACCACTACTCCTACAATCGCCAGATCCAGGTTCCATATCTGCCGTCCAGAGATTTTCTGCTCCTAATAACAAAATTCATACGTTTTTCGACTGAACTCACTTCCATTGACACCGGAAAAATAGTAAAATTAAGTTGAAAAATTGCAGTGCACTGATGTGTGAGTGTTGATATCTAGAACACTGATTTGCCTAGCCACTTGAGCAACTTCAACTACTGCACTTTGGGAAATTTTACAAGACAACTATTCTTCTAAAAAAAAAAAAAAAAAAAAAAAAAATCCAATAATTGCACAAACTGTTACTGATTAGATATAGTCTCCAATCAGTCTTTTTGCCAAATTAAAATATGTTCTTTGTACAGCGAGCAACTATTAAAAAACAGGAATTACAGAGCCTCTGGCGAGCTGGTAATTATTATTATTATCATCAATACCAGCCAAGCTGCAACTCTAACTGGAAAACAGAATGTTACAAGCCCAAGGACTCAAACAGGGAAAGTAGCCCAGTGAGAAAAAGAAATAAGGGAATAGCAAACAAACTATAAATAAGTAACGAATAAAGATACAAAATCTTTCAAGTAATATCATTAAAATAGATCTGATCAGTCATATGTAAGCTATAAAACGAGACTAATCTCACCCTGTTCAACATAATTTTTGTTACAAATATTTAAATTCTAAAGTTCCACAGATTAAACCGCCAGACTGGAAAGATCATTCCACAATCTGATCACAGCTGAAATAAAACTTCCAGAATACTATGTGGTATAATGCATTATAATGAAGAAGGCATGATGGTTAGAATCAACTGTGTTTGTAGTACTACGGACAGGATGATACAGTCTGGGAAGATCGGAATTCAATGGATGATCTGAATTCTAAACTATAAATGACGGTGACAGGATTGAAATCAAGATCAAGAATTAGGAGTTTATTATACCACAAGTTTCTATCCAACAAATACCCGACACAAGGTAGAATGAAAGAATTAAAAATTTAATAATAATGTTAAGAAAAGACCCACCTACTCCCATCTGTTTATATTTGAAAACAAGGGCTTTACAATTAACACGGTCAAAGGCAACACTACAATCAAGACCAGCCATGCGAATTTCCTGCCGACAATCAAGGGATTTCTGTACGCTATTAGAAATTGTACGAAGGGTCAAACTACATATTAGGGAAAAGATTATTTCTTCAGGTATTTAACCTGTACCACTTTTAACACATTTCTATCATACAACATAGAGATAAAAATTGTACATGTAACACCAGCAATTCTAATACTGTTGTTACTCAAGAAAATAATGGTATGTATCTATATTGTTCATCAAGATTTTGTTTTCCACAATAAGTAAATGTTGAAAGATATCAACAGACATGGAGATAGTATAGCTAAAAGTGTGGGTAAAAATGATATAGGGTGATGCCCTATGGTATCATGCCAGTCAAAATACACTCTGAACCACAGCTAAGAAAAAAATATGCACATGATTTAGATAAAAAAGAAAGATTTCATCATTAATATATATTCTGAAGAAAGACAAAGATAAGATGACTCATTTTAATTTGAAAACAGGAAGGGGCCATATCGAGAGAAAAAAATACACAAATGTGGAATATACAGAAGCTAAACCTTTATCCAACTCAGGTCTATAATAGCCCCATTTACAGATAGAATTGGATTTATGAATTTTGAGCAACCGGAGGGAGAGACGGTCTGGGATGTCATGAGAAGGCTCTGACTGGTGACTGGCCTGCTGATCAAGAATTAATTTCCTCTTTTGAGAACATTGACACTTCAAGGGAACAAGAGAGGGATAGGATGATAATGGTTTTCTCTCAACCTAGTTTTGTTGTCATATTCTGTAAATTTCTATTTAGGAGCGAAAAGGGTACGAGTTCATCCCCAAAGCAATGTTCACAATGAATTAGCAATAAAGATTTGTGATCTATTCTTATAATCTATTTTTCAACATTAAAGTAAAAGTCGAGATTGGACACCAAGAAGGAAAAAATAAACTGATACCCTGGTAAGGAGAGTATAAGTTGATGTCACTAGCAACTGAAGGGACGCTGTAAAGAACCTTAAGCAGTGCCTACAGTGCACCGCATGAGTGAGGTGCGCTGCCGGCATTAATCTGTTATGTGATTTTTAACTTTTAAATAGGATTTCTGACGTTTCTAAATATTGTTGATGACACCGATACTCTTAGAATCTGATATTTCATTGATCAACAATAAGAAACATTTCTAGATCGTAAAAAACAGCAAAGTATCTATGGAATGAACTGCTGGGACAAATACTCAAGAGGCTCGGTTTGATGCTCTAGTCTAGTGAGATAAAAAGCTTGGGTCTTTATTCTTCATGGTACTGAGTGTTTTTATTTCATCTCAAGGACCCAGTGGATATAAGTTGGGTAAAACTCAGCGTTGCAAGGATTTCATTCTTCTATAGTAACTCAAAATTCTTTAATCAATTACCTGTTGCAAGGTGTGCAAGGTAAACTATATGACTACACATGATGGTAGTAGCAGCACCACACCGGACAACTTACATTCATCATCTAATGGGGAACAACAGGTTAAAAGTGTGCTTATCCGTACCCTCGAGGTCCATAAAACTCAAATTTTCCCAAAGCTGTAATGTGCTTCTTTTAGTAATAATAACAACAATCACTACTGACATAGAATCTTAACTATCTAACATATTTTACAACTATCAAACTAATGACAAAATTTTAATCGATTATACCACAATAAAGGTAAAAACACCCTAAGCCATCGTCTTGGAAACCCCATGACTGAAACGATCGTTAGCAACCTTTTAATCATAAGAACTCCCTCCATTGAATAGATTTAATCCTGTCCTAGATCTATCTTCCCCTTTCAAGACCAAAAAAGACGCATCTGAACGAGGAAGATTATCTTTTTCCACATACCTAACTAATAAGACTTCATTTCCCTAGATAAAAGAAAAATAAATATACAGTATATATGTGTGGGTATATATATATATATATATATATATATATATATATATATATATATATATATATATATATATATATATATATATATATATATATATATATACACACACACATTAAATATATGTGTATATATATACATGAATATATATATTGCTTTCCAAACGCAAACTTCAAGTTTCTCTAGTGGGTTGTTACAATGTTCATATATACATCTACAGTAGCCTAGTATAACAGGTTACTCTTATTTATTCAGCTAGCGTGAATATCGGTGGAATAAGCAATCGGATGTTCAGACCTTGCTCAATGCACAGCAAAGGATATGGGACTTATAGATGAATCTAAACATGAGACAAAGTCACTTCGAAGAAATTGTTAACAGATTATGTAAAGAGGTGATTGATTTTCAGTACTTCTCATAACTAGGATTCCACTACGACTGTTGTATAATGCAACATAACAGTTGGGTCTACTTTATCCTTGGATAATCGTTCACTAATCACTATGCCCGATATGCTATTTAAGATCTTATGACATGTTATGATGCTCAATGAAAAAGCTTAATAAATCATTATAATGACAAATAAAGTACACTACCAATTCTCCACACTACGCGTGATTCTAGTCTCTGATAACTCTTTTTTTACTAAAGAAATGAGAAAAGGAAGTACAGATCCGAGGTGCAGTTGGACGCATGAATCCCTGGGATTCCTTGCTCTAAGGAAGTGCACTCTGTCACAACCTGAGCAGCGAGTAAACACATATGCTAGTGCAACCAGAAATAACAGAGGTGGTGTTCGGGGCTAAAGACACGAACTTGCCATGCAGAAAGCACGTGACAGGGTGCACTTCCTCAGAGGGAGGAGTGCCAGAAATTCTTCCAACAGTACGTTTAAGCATCCGACAAAAATTGAAGGAAGCTGCGAGTGGCCATTTAAAATAGCTTGTTCTTGCAATGGTTACTGAGAAGTTTACAAGGTTATATGGTTTGTGTCAGGTGAGAATTGGGGAAAATAGAGGGTGTAAGAAACTTGGACCATATGGCCTAGCATTTGAGCCAGGAAGCTCATCATGAGGTGCAAGCTCGAGAAAAATCTGATGCACTATGAAACATTAAAGAAATCTGAAAAAGGGGCAAAGTAAAAGACTAAACAGAAGTGTAATTTTATATCGAAAATACTCCACAAAGACCTTTAGGTATTGACTACAGTGTGCCGTATGACACGGTTAGGTCACTAAACCCCAAACCCATCCCATACGCAGGATAAAATAGAGAAAAACAATAAAATGCCTTATGAGATACACAAATATACGAGAGAAACCCTGACAGGACATCATAAGAGATTTTCTAAACCAATTTATTTGACATAAAAAGACTATTCTTATTTAAACAATGTGTTTTTGTAAACTCCAGTACAATCACTCTTCTCACCTCCTGCAGATTTAGAGGCAGTCCAAACTAGCCCATTATACAGTTATCTAACAACATTTTGCCAAGTATGTGTTCTCGGTTGATGGTTTGCGCTAGTAGTTTATAACAGGTGTGACGCACCCATACTAATAAATAAAAAAAATTAAATTAAAGAAAAACTTCTGTATTACAGAAAATGTGAAAAATAAAATAACAGTTGCTCTGCATTTTCCTATGTTTAATTACCCTTTAAGATTTACCTAGAAATTCTAAGTAATGTGATAATGTAAACTGAGACTGTATGATAACAATCCCAACGAGAGAGAGAGAGAGAGAGAGAGAGAGAGAGAGAGAGAGAGAGAGAGAGAGAGAGATATTCTTGTATCATCCTTAATAGAAAAACTGTCTAATATTTACAATGGTGTAAGAGATGTAACTCAATAGTTAATATTCCCTTCTAACGTTAATTCAAGCATATACGAAACCAGTCCCACTACAGTAGGTCGATGAAAATACTGAAAAGTCTCTATTAAGCTGTTCGGCGAAAAGTTGTTGAAACATTCGTCTATAAACGTCCTTCTTGTAATTCTCGATAGTTGATCTCCAACTAGATATATATAACCGCATCTCGCCAAATGTCATTTGAATATTTCAGCCATCACTGATGAGAACAACGGAGCTCAAGTGCATATATGAAGAATTTAATGGTTTTCTCTCAAATTGTTTTTATTTTAGTTATATTCTTTTGTACAGAATGAAAACTGGAAAATATAATTTCTTTTCTTTGATACAAGAGAATAGATTGATTCCGGGTTCTTTCCATCTTCATTAGCCGGACAAAGGCCTCAGACATATCCTTCCACTCGCGTCTGTTTATGGTCTTTCTATGCCAGTTTATACCAGTAAATTTTCTTATTTCGTCAATCAATAACTTTCTCTTCCTTCCTCTGCTTCTTTTGCATTGTCTAGGGACCCATTCTATTATTTCTAATGTCCATCTATTATCGGTCAATCTCATTATATGACGTACCCCTGTCCATTTCTCTTTCTTACACGTTGTTAGAATACCAATTAGCTACGATGGTGAAGATGGGGTGATGTCAATTCTAAGTACAAAAACACCTGAATTCGACAGGTATAGGTACAGAAGAATTGTCACTGACTTTTATCTTTCTTCGTGGTCAAGTGGTAGTGTCACTGTTTATACAAGCTTCCGCACCAGGGTTTGACTCCCGACCGGTTAGAATCTCTTGTCTTTGTTTGTGTGAATTCGCCTGAGGCTCTGATCCTGAGGTCGTTAAGAGAATCCAGACATTAATGTATAAAAACTATATGGCTTATTTGAATACATATACAGGATCTTGTCAAGATTAGCGAACCCAACATTTCCATGTCAAGATTAAGGAACCCCATTTTCGACATGTAAAGAATAACGAATCAAATTATCCACTTGTAAAGAATAGCGAACCCAATCAACCTCACGTCAAGAATACCGTGGTTCACGGTTCTGTACTGGCAGTTTTGATTATTAGCTATATTTCTGTAGGCTCGCCATTCATCGTTGTGAATAGTTGATCCATGTCTCGCTACTTTTTCTATTATTGATAGAAATGTCGGTGCTACTATAGCGTGAGGTCTACTACACTATAGCGTGAGGTCTACCTCCCGTTAGCACTATAGCGTGAGGTCTACCGCTGAATTATCCGTCCCTCATAGATAAAACACATTTCATACATTTGTTTAAGCAATAAACACTCAATTTAAACATATTTTAGAAATGTCTTAAAATGATAATTGGAATTTTAATTACATTGAAAAAGAAATTAATAAAGGTAAAAATGAACATGTTATCATATATTTCCATATTTAATCTAGCGATACAAAACAATAAACACTTAATTTAAACATATCTTAGAAATGACTTAATTAGATAATTGGATTTCTAATTACATTAAAAAAAGGAATAAAGGTAAAAATAAACATGTTATCATATATTTCCATACATTTATCCTAGCGTTACACACTTCGTACATCTTCTAATAAAGACACAAATAGATCATTGGAATTTTTTCTCATCACCTTCCAGCAAAAATAATCAAGATGAGAATGGAACAGCTGACGACCAACACCTCGCATTAATCTCTTCAGAATCATTGTTTTAGCGTCCAACCACGATCGCTCAATTGCCTGTGTGTGTGCTCCTGTCGCTGGATCCACATAATATTGCTGGTGGTTCACTGTAGAATGCTGGTACCTCATGGCATTTAAGTTGCGGAAGGTCCAAGCTTGTCGCGTGGTAGACCTCACCCTCCGCCTGGGTAGGCGACATATGGCGGTAGACCTCAAGCTATAGTAGCACCGAAATGTCTCATGGCCCCAAAAAACCCAGACTTGGCGCGTAAGGGAATCGTCCTTGATGGTCTTTAGGTTTATGTGGAAAGCACGATTTATCAACCTGAACTATTATCACAGGCCCACCAAGTTTTATAAGATTAAGGTCAAAATGTCTCTCACACACCTCTCTGAATAAACTGTAAAAATCCACTATGGTCTGCCGAGACATATTTACAATACGATAAGTTTCCTGTTCACGCATTTCATTGCACAAACAATATATGACACGAATCCACAGATGCAAATTTCACTTTTTAATTAGTCCCTCCTTATTGATGAGTTTCGTTTATACCGTGGACAATCTTTTACCTGGCACTTCCAGACATAACCGTCTACAGAGGCCCTGCACTTTATCCAGTTCATAAATATGCCGCTTGATTCATATTTTAAATACGGTCGAATAATTGATTTGTTCTTCATCCAGTCAATCATAGGTAAAATTTCTTTCCCAACTAATGGTTTCACAACCTTCGTGAACGTAGACCTATCCATTTTGAAGGATAATGGATATCTAAATATCTAAATTAGTTTATATTATATACATGAAAACCATTTTTGAAGGATTTGGGTAAGTTTAAGTAAGTAGGAAAAAATTTAACTAGCTGATTGAGTAAATAGAAAAAGGTTTAACAAGTAAATAGAAGCTTTAAGTAGCAATTGAAATGCTTGTACTTGTTTAATTACTCATCCAGCTGTTTAAGTAAGAACAAAGATGTTTAACTAGCAATTTAAGAGAACAAAAGAAAGTTCAAAAAGTTAATAGTAGCTTTAAGTAGCAACTGAAATGCTCGTGGAAAGATTAACGAATCCTATTTTCACATGTCAACAATAGGGAACCCAATTTACCATATGTCAAGAATAAGGAACCCAATTTTCCACGTGTAAAGAATAGCGAACCGGTGATGGTTGGGTTCGCTAATCTTGACAAGATCCCATATACATATATATACATACATAATCACACACACACACACATATATATATATATATATATATATATATATATATATATATATATATATATATATATACACACACATGTATATATACATACATATATATGTATACATATATATATATATATATATATATATATATATATATATATACATATATATATATATATATATATATATATATATATATATATATATATTCATATATACACACATACATATATAGACATATATAAACATATAGACACATACACAGTACATATATATACACACACTTTTCGGACTGTTTCTCTCTAATACAATTTTCATTGAAGGCGATTGCCTTAGTGGCGTCAGTGTGTTTATTACAGGAATCCTCGTATTTTCTCAGCTTCTTTAAATCCTCAGTAGTAAACTTTTGGTTAAAGACTCCATGACTATTCCTTTTTCTTTATTTATTCTATCACTTCAGTACTGTTTCGTAAAAAGCATGTTTTTATCAAGTGATTATTTAGAATCTATATTCAATGGAATGAATAAATGAATATATATATATATATATATATATATATATATATATATATATATATATATATATATATATATATATATATATATATATATATACACATACATATATATATATACATATATATACTGTACATACACACATATATATATGTGTATATATATACATACATATACATATATTTATATATATATACATACACACATATATATATATATATATATATATATATATATATATATATATATATATATATACACATACATATAGGCGACATATATATACATATACTTATATATAAGAATATGAATATGAATATAAATAAATAAATATATAAATATATATATACATACACACACACATATATATATATACATACACACACATTTATATATATATATATATATATATATATATATATATATGTGTGTGTGTGTGTGTGTGTGTGTGTGTGTGTGTGTGTGTGTGTGTGTTTGATACTGTATTGTTGTTTTCACTTTAAAACCAACTTGCTTACTTTTTAGGGGGGCGCGCTAAGAATCTGTCTGGAAGCCTGAAAATGTTTAGTGGCTAGATCAAAAAAATCACCGACCTGAGAATCCAAAATTATCTCGGGAAAAGAAACTGGAAAGTATATACCACCCGCAACGAAATAACCCTTCCTTCCAGGCAAACACATTTCCCTTATTTCTGACCCGTAATAAAAAGACGATTGCTGACCACTCCATTAATCTTCGTGAGATTACTGTAACAACTCCATGTGGCAGATACAAACCACACAATTAAGTCTTCGCTTCATCCCGAGTTTATTAAGCCTGGTATAGAAGACTACGTCATAGTGAACGCATATAAATGCATGTATTTCCGAATCTATCTGCCGGACAGCCACGCCAACATCTCACTAAAGTGAAAAGGGAGATTTAGGTGAATCGGCTTCATTAATGCAGGCAGATCAAGGGAGATTTAGTGTACTAGAACATCAATCGACTTCATTCGGTATTGCTTTCGGGTTGGGTTATCCGTTCTAAAAAATATTTCGCCAGCTTCCATAGCATACTTCAGTACTATACGGGTAATTATTTTAAATCAAAAATTAACTTTAGAGTATTTGACATAATATGATTAAAGAAAAGCATTGAAAACTTTCATAACAAAAACTAAAAGGACTATTATTTCTTTCAGAAAATTTAACTTTTAAAGAATAACACAACAGCAAAATAAAATCGAGCAATACTAATATAGCAAATTCAAGGGTAGAGAAGGGTCAT
>NC_090765.1:12145037-12162537 GCF_036898095.1 Palaemon carinicauda | reverse complement strand
CTATGGATGGATGAAAGACAAGTGGAAAGTTTATCCCAAAACTGATTACGCAGAACCCTCTCAACTTGTGAGCTGCTCACGCAAATTGGTATGTGGAAATAGATGTGTGACACAATAAATGTATACGTGCTTGAACTTGTAGATGGAAATTCACCAGTTCTCGGAAAGACGATGAGGATGATTAGAATATTGTATGGTGTGTTAGGCTTACATTTTTTACTGTTAAGGTTTAAAGACACTTTCCATATATATATATATATATATATATATATATATATATATATATATATATATATATATATATATATATATATATATATATATATGATACATATTATAATGTCCTCTGTAGTTGAGGTGAATATGTGTTTTGCGCAAGATGTATTTGTGTTCCATTCGTACTTTAGTGAAATTGTGCTAGACTATAGAAAATATTGATGATATTGATGTTTTGGGGACATTTTCCAATATGCATATCAGCACCCATGATTCAGATCATGGTTTTATGTATTGTTGAGGTGAGTTTGTGTTTTGTGCAAGAAATTATATTTGTGTTCCATTTATTTTTTGTGAAGTGGTATTATGATTGTAGAAAATAATGAATGAAATCGAAATCTATATAAGAGAAAAGCATCTTAACAGAGATGATATTTATTTCTAAACTGAAATTACTTTACAACGATTTTCCCCATTTTAATGGACTTCAAGAAGAAAACAGTTATTTCTGACCCATCACTGATTCATTCCAGTGCAAGCGATCCATATGTATGTGTGCTAATATGAATGAAGATTAAAGAATATAAAAATCTAGAACCGCATTTTTAATAAATCAAGTGATTTTGCCGGGTCATTAGCAAGTACGAGAAATATTAACAATTCTTGGTCATTTGACTTTTGACCCCAGTAGAACTCGGTCATATATATTTCTAAAGAATCATTTAGCGTCAACATGTAGCCCACATTATTAGCAATAAAAGCATATATAATAAATTAATAAGGAAAAATAGAAGGGCAAATAAGATAATATATTGAAAAAACATGTCTCCAATTTTTCAACCAAAGTGAAAATTTCAGCTGGCATCCACCCTATCCCATAGCACCACCCCATGGCCTAAATATTACCACTGGATGCCTGTCTCTAGCATGGAAAGGATTTTCAAATTACTTACTAGATCACTTTTTCATTTTCTTTACCTCTACTACCTTAGGGATACCTTTGCATGTCCAAATTACGAGGCTTGCTTGCCTCTTTCGAACATCTAGATTTAGAAACCACGTTGATCCTCGATTTCTTGAACCCCCTTGGGGTGGTGCCGTTCTTCGAGAAAAATTCTAGTACAGCCACAACAACATTCCAAGTCTTTCTGCTTCTAAATAAAGCTTTTGTTTATAGTCTCTTTTATAGAATTACCATCAAATATTAATGCATAAATGATGTTCAATATCCCTAATCATCTCTCTAATCCTACAGAACTCTTCTCCTAAAGTCAAAGGTTCAAAGGTAAATACAATAATTACAACTATGATGTACCATCTAATATCTGCCAATAGCTGCTTCAGCTATTAAATTACACATTTTTGGAGGTATAAATTATTTGAACAATAAAATTACATCTTAATATATAGATTATTTCAGTCAAATGAGACATATCCAAAGTCATCTAGAAATTCCAAAACTAGTGAAGAAATCCTGACTAGTGAGTGTGACATACCAGGAAATTTCTCAGAATAACAAGACCAGCAACATTGACGCCCCAAGAATCTATGAGCATCATCAGGGATGTCAATTTGTGTCCAACACAGGCTTCCCGGTTTACTCGGAAGATTACTATACTGATAGAATTACAACCTCACTCTAAAAAATTACAAAGAATTGTTCCTGACTAGCCAATGTAATAGTCCGGCTGTAAATGTGGCCTCTTCTCCCAGGACACGAATGTTTCTGTGATAGGTTTCAGGTAGCACCCACCTGGTTTTAATCACCTATCTGATGAAATTCAATTAATAAGGCTTTTCTTAAACATTTGAATAGCTATACTTGAAAACCACATTAGTCCTTGACTCCTTGTGGTAAGTTGACGTTTTGCTGTAGTATCATTCCATAACTTTCACTTCTCAAATTTCATTTTAAAAAAATTTCTTTTTCTAATGCAATGGCCACACTAGGTTTTCTCACAAACTGGGGGAATGATGTACATTAACTAGGAGGATTATATAGAAGTAAAACAATGTCTAAACTTTGACTAGGTCCAATAATGTTTTAAAAAAATTCTAATATGTCTGTTCTCATACAGTATATACGCTACTTGAAATTGAATCTAAAAAATAAATAACACTTGAAATAAATGTTTAGCTTTATATTCTGTGATGATGAAATGGGTTTAGCTAAAGAGTGTTGCGCTTGCATTTACAATTTTTGTAATTTAAGTAAGACGGCAACAAGTGCAAAATTAATGTTAGAGTAAGTGCAAAGTTAATGTTAGTAGAGTCCTATCATATGAATTTCCAGTGAACAGCGGATTACTCCAAGGGAATATGCTGTTTATTCTCCACATGGATTTGGTAATGCGTTAAACAGTTGGGGATGGTGGAGAAGGATTGGACTGGATTGGTATTAGGAAATTACAATGCTTGCTTACTATGAGCTTGGGCTCAAAATAAATAGAAGAACGACAGAGATAATGAGGATGGAGTATGCAATGGAAGATGAAATATCGCTGGAAGGAGAAATGATTAATGAGGTAGAATCATTTTTAAGTATTTAGGAACTATATCTCTATCACAGAGTCTTTAGAACTGGAGTTTAAGGAAAGATTGAAAAAAAGCATATCAGGCAATGGCTATGTAAAGAAAAATCTGGAAATCAAATCGCCTGAAATTGCTTATAAAAATCAGGCTATATATCAGTTTAGTGAGATCGATGTTACTGTATGGACATGAGTCATGTTATGACAATGAAACTACTGCCAACAGATTTAGCAGATTTGAGAACAAAGCCCTCCGATGAATATTGGGAGTTGAATGGCAGGACAGGACCAGAAATGAAAATATAAGAGAGATTACTCGAGTGCCATATGTGGATGAGATCATAGTGAGGGGTAGATGGAGATGTTTGGGTATGCTCTTCTCACTCCCTAAGAGAGATTAGTTCACCAAACGTTAACTGGACACCACAAGGCACTAGAATATTGGAAGGTCCAAGCCTACGTGGCTGAGGACCATGAAGCGTGAAGTAGATGATGAATGGAGACGTATCGAATTAAAAGTTTAAGATAGAGACGACTGGCGATATCTAACCGAGGGCCTTTGTATCGACAGGTGTAGGAGGAAATGATGAGGATGAAGAAAGTCGCCAGACAACAGTCTTATACCCCTGCATATCTTATTTTCGGGGTTAGAACATGTATTACTATGAATTGTTCGTGTAATTCTTTTAAATTGCACTTGGCATTAAAGATCACATAATGCTTAGACTGAGATGAGAAATAAAGCATGTGACGTAAGGGAATTTGGTAAGAGCGGCATCGGACCCCAATGTAGCCAAAGATCCAAACGAGGATGGGTAGATGAAAATACTTCAGGATATAACATACCTCTATACCTATTCCATTAGAAGAAAAAAAAACATCAAAAAAAGAGAATTCAGGAGAAACATGAAGCACCAAAGAGAACTTCACTATTTGCGTCAAACAACCTTTCTTATTTCTCAAAATTGAAATTCTGCCAATATTCAAAGTACCCTTCAACGACACGACATCACAAAGAATCCGATGACTACCGGATAAGAACAGGGGGTGTTAGAGTGGCATGGATGAGAGGACAGGAAGAGGAGGCGCAATGGGTGAACGAGGAAGCGAAACAAAATTTAATAGAAAAAAGATCAAAATTACATTTCTAAGCAAAATATCATTAATGACAAAATTCTTATTCAACCATAAACTAAAGCTATTTTTCGACATCAACTATATTCAACAATACTATCTGATTTATTTAAAAGTATAAAAAGAAACTTTAAAGGGTAGTCATTTGGGTTCATTGCATTTGATTATCCTTCATCTAATTTCTAAAAGAATGCCAAGTATTATGCACAGGATTAAATCAGCTAATGTCAATTATGCGCTGAAATAAGAGTACTAATGCATTTTATTTACCAATTCTTCAAGACTTGAATCATCTGGTAGCCATCCATTTCAATATCACGTCAATACTTTTTATAAAATTGGCTATTAGCAATCAAAATGCACAACATACTTTGTAAATATATTTTACATCTTTCTAAGGGATAAAAAAAAAAAAAAAAAAAAAAAAAAAACTATACGATGTGCGTCCATACAAACAGACTGGAACCCAAAACAACAGAGTCTCACCAACATATTGGTAGACCTTTTGACGAGAGATGATCCATATATTAAGGGTTTGCCACACAAAGCAATCATCAAATACTCGACGTGGGTTTGATCCTTTGTACTGCTGCCTTTCCAAGGCAATTTGGACAAACTACCTAATCCTAAAACCATTTAAATCGAGAGAGAGAGAGAGAGAGAGAGAGAGAGAGAGAGAGAGAGAGAGAGAGAGAGAGAGAGAGAGAGAGAGCACAAACATTTATTGGCAGAGCACTTTCCCGACCACAGACTGCATTGCAATGGCCTCTTAGCAATTTAGGATTGTAGAAAGGGGGGTGGGTTGGCGTCGGAGAAGGAAAGTGGAGGGATAGGGAGTGGTTAAAACTGCTCCCCTTGGTCATGTGCTCTCTCTCTCTCTCTCTCTCTCTCTCTCTCTCTCTCTCTCTCTGCCAGAAACATAATAAGGTACTTGAGGGTTTGCCTTTTGGGTCCCCTTCATCAAATGTCCGCGTTTGGTTTTCTTAAGGATTCGGTCTCATTATGCTCTCTTCACGAACCAACAGCCAATAACACATAACACCCCCCCCCCCCCCCCCCCCCCTCACAAACCTCGCTCAACTCCCTGGAGTAACCACCAACCCCCTGCAACTAATCCTGTTTACGTACCGGTTGTGTAGTTGATTTTCTCCTGGTTGCCTGGATTTTTCCTCAAAATGATAAAATATAAACAATTTTACTGACTATACTACGATTTTAATACCTTTTAATCTGGGACGCTATAATCCCTTTCGTAACATATCTTACCCAATGATATAAAATAAAAACTATTAAATACTGTACTATCACTGCTTCTATCTATAGTATGTTTACATAATCTTGGATAGTTTTCTTTGCTTTTATTAAAGTCTGATGGTAAACATGTTTAAACTGGTGGGAATTATATGAAGTGTGGTAATTATAAGTTATCAAATCAACACTTAATAGTTAGGTCATTTTCATAAGTTCCGTGACCACTGAGAGCGGAGGTACTTTTCTCTCATTGGATTTGACTTTTTGGAGGGATAAAAAAGAAATTTAGCCAACCTTACCCCTGTCAAAAGTGTGCGCATAACCTTAGAGAGCCCTGAATTCAAAATGACCGCCGTCGCCAGTTCAAAAAATTAACTTTTTCCTGGTTTGTCTTAGAGTGCTGTACAAAATATGTTTTATAGGTTTTTTTGGCATGGGGGAATTCATTTCTGATGTTATTTTATTGATTTGACCTGTTTTTCATATTCAAATTCACCCTGCTAAGAGAGTTTTCTTTTGTTTCAGGTCAATGTATGTGGTTCTGCTTCCTCCATTCCATACTATTAAAAGAGGATCAAGACTGAATTAGTGTAATACTCAAGACATTTCAAATAGATATTGTCAGCAAGATGTCATATGAATTTGTACTGAAATGTGGAAAGACTTTTAAGTCCTCAGATACCATCAGCCTAGGAAAGTGGGAGTCTCTAGACTCAAAATCTAAAAGATGGTCAGGACTTGATAGGTATGGTGATATTTACAGCACCACTTCATGGCAAGATGGGCCTGCAAATTATTACATGCACCAAGGATGCTACATATCAATCTCATCTTCAGACAAGGTTAGAAAGTCTCGACGATGCAAACGGAACGAAAGTGACATTGTTCCAAGTACAAGTCAAACATCCAGCTCTGAAATGCCACCTCTATGTGATGATGAGACAGAGGGGACTATTGCCTGCTAAGCGCCTGCGTTCTTCTGTGGGTGGATCACTCATCGAGAAAACTAAATGTGTATGGTGTCTGAAGGGTGAAGACACGAAGCATCCAAATAGAGCAAAGGGCAAGATGTTCAGAATCAACACACACTCGGCATGGGTCTCCTTCAAACGCCACACAGTTTTAATAGAAGATGAAGAGTTGTGGGATCGTCTCTCACGATTTGTCGAGTCCACATCAGCACTGTCAGACCCTTTTGCAACAGACAATGTCTGAGAAAGTATGTAAGCCTTCTGAAGTTTGAACAAAGTAAAGGAATGCATCTTCAGAATGTGTCTATTTCAGAGGTGAACCATTTGTTCTTTAGACATGTGGATACCGTCATCTTATTTGAGCGTGAGATCTGTTCATTGCAGTCTCTTTTAGCAGACTACAAATGTATTGTCAGTGACTGGCTATCCAGTGGGCGAAGTTAAGTCGTCCTATATCAAACGTCTGCTCCTAAATGAGTATCAGGACAAAATTGGTTTCCAAGAAAGAAATGCAAAGAACAAGAGTCCATGGGTGTATGACACTGCCAGAGGGCGTGACTATATTGAGGCTGCTATGTTGTCCCTTGGAATCACTGATGAGCAGTCATTCAAAACCTAGCACCACGCCTGTCAAAGAAGATCAAAGACACATCTACTGTCCCATGGCCACCTCGTACTGACCATCTCGAAGAAGCTGAAGAGGTATGTGAGCAATTACTGCAGTTGTTGACTTTGTTAAAACAACTTACAAGAAAAACTGTTGATCTCAGTCCTGCAACACTCAGCCTGGCCTCCATAATCACCTACCACATCACTGGACAACGCACCTCAACTGCAGTTAACCTTAGCCTCACTGTTCATGGTATGACAAGAAGTACAGACCTAGTGGACACACTTCACAAGAGTGGTGCTGCATCAGCTTCTCAGATGCACTTCTCCTCTATGACCACTGGGCACTTAAGGATGTTGAGGTGTCAGGCATCTGCCCACCAGAGATCGCAGATAGCAAGCCGGCTGTTGTCATTGTTGACAACGACGACTTCAAGTTGGATACTATGACAGGCACAGCAGGTGCTCACAAAACTAATGTCATGTTTGTGCAGCCAGAAAGCTATGAAAGGAAACCAGATGAAGTGCTTTTTGCCAGGCTTGCCAGGAAGCAGATATCTGAAAAGCTGACAAGAAAATGGGGAGAGATCACACATGTTCAACAATACAGATGCACCCCTGGCAGTAACAGCGAGCCACCAATTCGTACCTGGGTAAACTCACGAGTGAATAGCACAGCACGGCAATGTGCTCGCTCTGTTATACATGCATTGACTCACACCAACAATGACGTTACAAGACCCCTACCACATGAGCAACGGGTTTCAGCATACAGTGGTGCCCAATCCTGCCGCTGTCCACCACCCAACAAGAGCAAGGCCTACTTTCACACCACCAATGATGAACCCCCAAGCAAATCAGTGATACATGATATCATGACAAAGCTAGTGGAAACAATGCGCAAGAAGAAAATCCCATTCTTCTTTCTCGGAGATCTTCCCACCTATAAGACAATTGTCCAACTCAAGGCAAAGAATCTAGAATTGTTAAAGAATATCCCCTCCAATCATTGGTGCTTTCCACAAACAGATGTCGTACATGGTAGTAGGTTGGCCAGGGTACCAGCCGCCACTTGAGATGCTACCGCTAGAGTGTTAGGGGGTCCTTTGACTGGCCAGACAGTACTACATTGGAGCCTTCTCTCTGGTTACAGTTCTTTTCCTTTACCTACACAGACACCGAATAGTCTGGCCTATTCTTTACAGATTCTCCTCTATCCTCTTACACCTGACAACACTGAGATTACCAAACAATTCTTCTTCACCCAAGGGGTAAACTACAGCAATGAAATTGTTCAGTGACTACTTTCCTCTTGGTAAGGGTAGAAGAGACTATTTAGCTATGGTAAGCAGCTCTTCTAGGAGAAGGACACTCCAAAATCAAACCATTGTTCTCTTGTCTTGGGTAGTGCCATAGCCTCTGTACTATGGTCTTCCACTGTCTTGGGTTAGAGTTCTATCTAGTTTCTCTTCCTCTTGTTTTTATTGTGTATATAGGAAATTTTTATTTTAATGTTGTTACTATTCTTAAAATATTTTATTTTTCCTTGTTTCCTTTCCTCACTGGGCTACTTTCCCTGTTGGGCCCTTAGGCTTATAGAATCCTGCTTTTCCAACTAGGGTTGTAGCTTGGCATTTAATAATAATAATAATAATATATATATAAGAGATTCAAGGGCTTTGGAATGGCAGACACTCTGGCATCAGCAGGAGTGATGGATGGATCTGAGGACCAAGCATTACAAGGCAAACATTACAGGCGTGGTGTGCGCTGCATCATGGCTTGAAGAGAGGCTCTTATCCACCTTTGGCTAAGAGACATTCTTGAGCATGAGGAACTGTCAGAAAATGTGAAAGAGAAGCTGGACATTCTGCGTAACGCACTCACCGAAACACAAGAGGCACTTCACGAAGCTCACTCTGACCTTGAAGATGACAATGACATGAAGACTTTGATCAAGAGAATTTATGAGAGACCTGGTACCAACATGGGTGACTTTTGGCTTTCGTTCATAGAAATGTCAGACCCTCTTGTGCAGAATCTAGATGCGTGCCATGCCAGAAATGGACCCCGAGTATATATCCTCAACATACAACATGTTGCGTGGACTGATGGCATACAACAACCATGATTATGGAGGGTGGCTGCCAGATTACTGGGCAATGTTGTCTTCTTTGTCAAATAAGCAAAAGTAATTCTTTAACAATCACTTTGCCCAGTCTATGACACGACTACCCTACTCCTGTCAACCACTTGACCTCTGGATCGAAACAACCATGAATCTGAACTCTAAGTTGAAACAAGGATGGCTCTGCCTTTCAAAACAAGAAGCAACTGTTCTCTACAATAAGGAATATAAACAATGTGGCCAGAGTGAAGGCTGCAGTGACGCAGAATGTCAAATGTGAGCGTCACAACAGAAAACATGTTGAGTGTCAACCAGCGAGGATGAAGAAGAATGAGCAAGCAGTTCAGGATCTACAGCACTGCATGAAAGAATTTAGCGCTGAACCATTTGATAACTCATCACCTTCAATGAGGTCACTGCAGTCTGTTCTGGTTGCTTCTCCACAGCTAGTACAAGACTTCAACACTGCTTTTCAAGATAGCCCAGATCAGGTTGAAACTCTCCTGAACGAGCGTGTATTCACGAAGATACAGCCTCTCACTACAACCATCCACAAAAATAAAAGGCAAAGCTTTGCCAGTGAACAGATTTGTGCACCAGCAGGTACACCTATAAAAGTGGCTCTGATGGAGAGGTCGGGTCTGGTGGCCCTGGTGGACCTTACAGAAGGATTAGGCATGCTACAACTTGAGTCAGCCCTTGAGGGGAAAATGACGGAGGAGTGCTTGCCTCTGTACATTGCAGAAGGGTCAATGCGAAAAACAATGAAGAGCATGCTCTTGGATCAGTTTAACCTGACCAAGTTGTTCAAGAACCAGAAAACTACATCAGCATTGTCGACATGGGTATGATATGGCGGCTAGCCACTCCCACACCTGAGGACCATGAGGCACAGACGCGAGATGGCTCAAGTACTGCTGGAAGGACTATCTGGAAAGGATCTGCAAGATCATTTTCTTACACCATACCAATGCAAGCCCTTACAGCATTCTTATCAATGACAAGTATGACCTTCCTTTCAGCATCAGAGATGATGAGCACGATTGAAGGGCAGCAAAACATGCATATATTCCAAATGTTTTTCCAAAGCCCACAGACACATTACCAGGAGCTGCTGAATTTAACCAACTGATGGTCAGATCAGGGAACAAGATCAGACTGCAAAAGCTCCTCAAGGAACAGCTGATAGCACAAGCTTCAATGATGTGTTGTGGAATAATCTACTGTGAGGGAGGAAGAGCAACCAATGTGAGCATTGGTGTGCCAAACACAGACTTTATTTTCAGACATCCAGAGGCTGACACAATGATGTTCTCTGCCCATGCCAAGCTCAGGACGGGGAACTTTAATGGGGCAGTTGTACTTGACAGTGAAGATACAGATGTGTACGTTCAATCAGCATATCTCTCACAGCAACTCCCTGGTGATCTACTTTATCAAACGCAAGCATTTCTTTATCAGCTGCCGTGACAAGCTACCAGAAGAAGTCTCACAGATCATCATCCCTCTCCATGTGATCACTGACAGTGATCATACGTCAGGGTTCTATGGTCATGGAAAAAAAGAAGGTGATGGAGATGGTGATCTCTGATTCCGAGGCGAGAAAGCTCCTGGGACAAATTGGTCAAACCATCGACTTGGAGGATAGTATCAGAGCTGATATGAAGACCTTTGTACTGTCCTGTATCTATGGTGAAAGTGCAGATGCTATCTGTGGGCAAGCAAGGGCTTCCATGTGGCAAAAAATGAAGAAGAGGAGTATGATCTGCCTCCCACCAGATGACCCCTCCTTGAATCCTCATGTTGAAAGGACAAACTATATCACATATTACAACTACACTACAACTTGTTTGACCATCTATCCCCTATTGGTCATGGCTGGAAACTTATGAATGGAAAATGCTGACCAGTGCGCTACACACAACACCCCTTGCCCCACCAGCTCATGCTTCCTGACTCCACAGAGGAAAGTGAATCTGACAGTGAGATGAGCGAGTCTGGGGATTCAACAGATTCAGAAGTATGAAAGTCTCATGATTGACGTAGAACAATTGATTCAGTGGTGTACATTTGCTAATCAATATCAATCTATTGTTTGACATTTCCTTGTGTTTCAACCATTAACCTTGGTTTTGTTGTAAAGTGATTTTTGTGTCTCTACTTTTACTTGTATCATTAATAAAATAATTCATCACAAAAAAACTTTCCTTACAACCTACTATAAAAGGTCAGTAATGACCTAGTAAAATTGAAAGTTTGGTGCTCAATATCGGCTGTCACAGTGAATTTGAATATGAAAAACGGGTCAAATCAATAAAATAACATCAGAAATTAAATTCCCATGCCAAAAAACCCTATAAAACATAGTTTGTACAGCACTCTAAGACAAACTAGGAAAAAGTTAATTTTTTGAACTGGCGTCGGCAGCCATTTTTTAATTCAGGGCTCTCAAAAGTTATGCCCACACTTTTGACAGGGGCATGGGGGCTAAATTTGAAAACATAACCAGATAATTTGTAAATACTCAACATCAGATTAATGATACACCAGGCACACAGACAAAATTAATACAATTTAACAACATAACACAAGATGACATCACCAAAATTATTAAGAGAGCAAAGAAAACAAACTGCGCGATCGATCCTATGCCAATATCAGAGGTAATTGGAGAGAGAGACTTTTCTAGTCTAGCCGAAATAATAATGAGAATAGCAAATGCAAGCATTAATGAATGTAAGTTTCCTAAATCTGAGAATATGGCTATAGTCACACCAGTTCTGAAAAATGCACTGGACTACCAGGAATTGAGCTCATATAGACCTATTTCAAATCTATTCTTTGTCTCAAAAGTGCTTGAATATGTAATTCTTGAACAACTAGTCAGCCACTTAAAAGTAATAGAAGCTTTGCCTGACAACCAATCTGCTTATAGAAAACTATACACTACAGAGACAGCCATCTGCTCTGTTGTAAATGATTTGCTAGAAATGATGGATAAAAATAAATGTGGTATTTTAATATTGTTCGATCTCAGTGCTGCTTGTGATACAGTTGTGCATGAACTGCTACTAAATGATCTACGGTCCATCGGCGTTGAAGATCAAGCTTTCGAATACCTAAAAGACTACTTGGTTGGTAGAAATTACTGTGTACAAATTGGAAACTCTTATTCATCATATGAACCCTTAAACAGAGGGGTACCCCAGGGGAGTGTACTTGGCCCAATCTTATTCTGCATCTATACTATTGGTCTATCAAAAATGCTACAAAGGCATGTCGTGAAGTTTAAACTATTTGCAGATGACACACAATTTTACTTCTCCATAAATGATATACATAACACTACTGAAACTCTAAACCGGATCCTTGATAGTGTTAGAGAATGGATAACATTTAAATACCTAAAATTAAATGAGAACTAAACTGAATTCATGGTGGTGGGCAAGAGAAACAGCGTGAGAAACTTAGGTGATATTCAAATGAACATAAATAACGACTCGGTGCCGATATATAGTAAAATTCGAGATCTAGGTGTATTTCTTGACTGTAACCTGTCTCTAAATGCCCAAATAAATAATGTAATAAAAACTGCTGGTTACATCTAAAAAATATTGCGTTTATAAAAAAGTACCTGGACGAAAATTCTGTAAAGAAACTTGTGATAAACTGTGTTATTACCAGGATTGACAACTGCAACTGTATCTACTACAATTTACCGAAAGGCCAACTTAAGAAATTACAAAACATAATAAACAGAGGATCAAGACTGATAAAAAGTGTCCCACCTAGAGAAAGGATCACCCCTATACTAATTGATTAACACTGGCTGCCGATTAAAGCGAGAATTGAATTTAAAATATGTACAATAACCCACCAAGTTATCAAAACCGGTCGTCCAAAATACTTAAGAAAATTGCTACATATTGCGCAGCCAACAAATCGTGTCGACACGAGAATAGTTACAGATGGCTTCAGACTGTTGGAACCTAGATTTATGTCCACTTTGGGCTCCAAAGCCTTTAAATATGAGGCCCCGAGACTATATAATAAGCTCCCACGAAACATTCGAATGATTGAAGACATTAAGACTTTCAAGAGGAAACTGAAGGCTTTCTTATTTCAGGAGTCTTTTGACATTGACGATTTAACAGTAAATGAACAATATGTGACTTGAAAAGATAAATACTGTGAACGAACAAGGTAAAACGACAGTGGAGGTCCTGTAGAGAGTGGGGTTCCCCTGCTGTATGGGACAGGAAAAGCAGCCATCAAAGTAAGTATCATTTGTTGAAGGTTCAGAAATAATAACGCTTTGCAGAGATCTGAGAGATACTCACACTGAGTGTTGTCTCTTGCTCTTCACTATTATTGACTCAATTTAGCAATTTTTTAACCTCCTCCTCCTCCTCCTCCTCTCCTCTCTCCTCTCTCTCTCTCTCTCTCTCTCTCTCTCTCTCTCTCTCTCTCTCTCTCTCTCTCTCTCTCTCTCTCTCTAACGGGGCCGGGAATATGCACTCTTTTTCCTTAAAATATTTATTGTGATTTCTTACTACTTAAAGTTCCATGACATAATACTAATTTTCATGATACGTTTTCCTATTTCTAATGTCTTCGAAATTATCGCTTTGAGGAATATTTTTTTTAGTGTACACGAATTCTATCAAATTGCCTCATGATTATATGACACTGTTCATGCTCCAAACCAGGGAAAATAACCAAGTGGGGAAAGTAAATAATGAAACAGATAGAATAGCATGCCTATGTGTACCCTCAAGCTAGAGAAGTCTAACACAGGACACTGGAAAATCATGGTACAGAGGCTTGGCACTACTCAAGACTAGAGAACAAAGGTTTGATTTTAGCGTGTTCTTCTCCTAGAAGAGTTGCTTACTATAGCTAAAGAGTCTCTTCTACCCTTACCGAGAGGAAAGTAGCCACTGAAAAATTACAGCGCAGTAGTTAACTTAATAGTAAAGAGGAATTTGTTAGTTATGTTAGTGTTATCAGGTGTATGAGGAAAAACGGGAATTGTGTAAAGAATACGGCAGACTATTTGGTGTGGGTAAATGGAAAATGAGCTGTAACCAGAGATGGATTCAATGCAATACTATCTGGTCTGTCAAAGCACCCAATAACTCTTTAGCGGTTGCATTCAACGTGTGGCCTGTGCCTTGAAGATTGATAAACAGCAGTGCGGTTTCATCAAATGGAGATGTACACTTGATGTTGTCTTTTTTATTATTATTATCATCATCATCATCATCATCACCTCCTACGCCTATTGACACAAAGGGCCTCGGTTAGATTTCGCCAGTCGTCTCAATATAAGAGTTGTCTTTATAGGTAACTTATGAGAAAAGAGGATGGAATGTAATCAGAAGCGCTACTGTGTATTTTCATACCTAGAGAAAGAATTAGATAGAATAACAAGGGAGGTTTTTTTCTTTTTTTAAGAGAAAAGGGCCAGAAAAGCAGGTTAGGTTTGCTTGAAAGTATGTGTAATGGAATGACAGCAACAATAAAAGCCTGTGGCGTGAGGAAAATGTTTGAAGTTAAGATTTAATTGGACTCATGACTTTAGGTTACACTGTAAAGCTCAGCGCTGAGACCTGTGAGGCTATCCAGTTACCACGTGTAAGTGGGGAGTAAATCCTACAGTTACACTAAAGAAGTTGGGAAGTAGAAGTTAAAGAAGATGGGTAACCAAACTAAAGAAAGGGAGATAGAATGGAGATAAAGTACAAAAATATAAAGCAAGCGCAGCAACGGATCAAGGGAATGCCGAAAAGACCCCAAAGAAATAGACAAACATTTAACTAATAGAGTAATATTACCAATTCTCTAACAAGTGCAACAAAAACCTCCTCTTGCTAACTTACGAAAAGTAAGACAACTTAGGAGCTAAGAACAGGGCTTTAATATATATATACATATAACAAAAATCGGATCTAAACCTTCGTAAACAACAAAACCCAGCAAACGTTTTTTAATTTCCACGTGACCATAAAGCTTAAGTAGTTAATTTATCTCTAATAAAGACCTCAGGTGTAAAATTAATTTCTACCTCTTTCCTGGGGAAAAGGGCCTTCTCAGAAATGTTTTACTAGCAATAGCCAAACCCAATATTTAACTTACTCATCTTCTTATGAAAAATATTATTTATTATTCTAGTAGCCGAGCCGAACCTCGAGTCGAGTATATTTAATTTTCTGATTTATCAAATCATCCCTCCCCATCTCTCGTCTTATTTCCTTCCTTCTCTTTGGATTCTTTTCACCTCCCTCTCCCCCTCAAATGATTCCCTTCGGAACATTCCCTCCATCCTTCCGCTCTTTTGTCACACATTCTGTACAAGTTTATGTGCGCATTCTACAGTAGTACAAGTCACTATATAAAGACAGTTTTAATTAGAGAAAGTTTTCAAAAAGAAAAAATCCCTAGGAAGTACATTCATTGGGTTTATTCAATGTTTGACATTCTTGGTTAAATCTTGCCAAATTTTGGACATACAAATGAAATAATGCTTAATGGGAAGATCAGTTATCGTGGACATTACTATCAACTGGCAATTTTGTAACTATGTAAAGTAATATTCGCCAATCAGTGATCATATTTCCCTGGATTATATGCTAACCTTAGTTTTTGTAAGATTTGATAAAAGAATGAACGAAAAAAAAAAAAAGAGATCATACATTCCAAAAATAACATCTTTGACCAAAACAGATAACATTCGAATACATATAGGACTCCTCGTACATAAAGGGAAGTAACCAAAGTTCTTTTTACTGAAGTCGGAAGAGGCAAAACCGACTGGAATCGAGCGCAACAAAGCTCAGCTCATAAAAAAGGCTGGCAATGAAAACCCTCATGAAAAAGATGTGCTGAGAGAAAAGGCGAATCGGAAAAGTAATAACCATAATGGAATCAAAAGACGAGACTGCGAGATGAAAAATAGAGAGAGAGAGAGAGAGAGAGAGAGAGAGAGAGAGAGAGAGAGAGAGAGAGAGAGAGAGAGATGGGGGGTTGAGCTGAAAACAAGGGGTTGGATATCGAATGTCTTTTATGGCGTCCAAAAAATTCGAGAGAAAAGACCTTCACAGACGAAATAATATAAAAAATGAGTGAAACGGAGGGGAAACATAAATTGCAAGAAATGAACAGAAAAAATGTATTCGGTGGTTCAAAGTTATGATAAAGGGGGAGAAGTTATATGAAAGGAGAACAAAAGGGGGAAGGAAGAAGCAGCCAAACTATGGTTCAAAGTTTCGGTCTTTTTGTTCCATTTCTATAGTAATATTCTTAATGCGAAACTTTAGTCTATAACCTGTCTACAAATTAGACATGATGCCTAGCAATAAGATGTGATATTTTCTTTCTCAGCTTACCTTTGAGGTAACCAAGATAAAATAAAATTAGTACACATCTCCATATCAACTGAGGCATTCTGATTCATGGAAATAAAAATGCATAACATTAATACAAACATCATTTATCTACACATCTTACAGACCTAAGCGAGTGTATGTATAAAAATACACGATTTAGAACAATATAAATATACTGTAAAAGCCGTTTCTATACTAGATACTGGAATTCTACCTCATTCTGTTATATCCTACCGCTAAAAGGAGTTCATTCCATGCCTCGATTTCCTCTTATCCTTATAAACTCCCACTTGTATATTGTCACTCCTTTGAATTATTCTTCAAGAATTATTTTTCTGAAACATCTGTGTCTACATTAAATCGGCAATACCGTTCCAAGAACACAAAACATGCAAACATGTATACACAAAACAAGTCATACATACACACATACATACATTCATTCATACATACATACACACTATCTATATATATATATATATATATATATATATATATATATATATATATATATATATATACATATATATATATGTATATATCTATATCTTCTATATCTATATCTATATATATATATAATATATATATATATATATATATATATATATATATATATATATATATATATATATATATATACTATTACTTGCTGAGCTACAATCCTAGTTGGGAAAGTAGGATGCTATAAGCCCTAAGACTCCAGAGAAAATTGCCCAGAGAAGAAAGGAAATAAGGAAACAATAGTGCACCAAAGTGTACCTTAATGCAAGAGAACTCTAACCCAAGATAGTGGAAGACCATGGTAAAGAGGCTATGGCAGAACCCTAAACTAGAAAACAATGGTTTGATTTTGGAGTGTTCTTCTCCTAAAAGAGCCGCTTACCATATATAAAGTCTCTCTTCTACCTTTACGAAGTGGAAAGTATCCTATGAACAATTATAGTGTAGTAGCTAACCCTTTGAATGAAGATGAATTTTTCGGCTATAAGCCAGACTAATCGGTGTATGTGCAAGCAAAGTTAAACCCGTCGTAACCAGAGAAGGATCCAATGTACTGTAATACTATCTGGCCAGTCAAAAGACTCAATAACTTCTAGCGGTAATATCTCAACAGGTGGCCAACCTACTACCTACTATTACCTTCTACATATATAAAGTGCCTGTTTTCTCTCTCGCTCACTCGTATTGCACATAAATATGGCCAACATTTGTATGTCAAAATAAAAAATAATGGAATTTTTTAAATGGTATTTCAGCCAAGCAATAGAGATC
>NC_090765.1:12022537-12137537 GCF_036898095.1 Palaemon carinicauda | reverse complement strand
TGAAAGGTTGTCCGGCCAGAATTGAATTGCTTATCCCGGGCTCTCGTTTCTTCCGGGAAGAAAGATTGACCATGCAGGGATGAATTACTTATTACAGGTTCTCCTATCTTCTGGGATGAAATAGTGATCCAGCAGAGTTGATTGCTTATCACAGTTTCTCTTATCTTCTGGAATGAAAGGGTGTCCCTGCAGAGTTGACTGTTTATCAAAGGTTATCTTATTTTCTGGGAAGAAAGGGTGTCCATGCAAGGATGAATTACTTATTACAGGTTCTCTTATCTTCTGGGATGAAAGGATGTGCCAGCAGAGTTGATTGCTTATCACAGGTTCGCTTATCTTCTGGGAAGAAAGGATGTTCATGCAGGGATGAATTACTTACTACAGGTTCTCCTATCTTCTGGGATGATAGGGTGTCCCAACCGGAATTAATTACTATTCACAGCCTCTCCTATCATCTAAGATAAAAGGTTGTCCCAGCTGAGATGAACTGCTTATCACGACCTCTCATTTCTTCTGTGAAGAGAGGGTGTCCATAAAGGGATGAATTACTTATTACAAGTTCTGCTATCTTCTGCAAAGAAATGGTGTCACAACTAGAATTAATTACTTATCATACGTTCTCCTATCTTCTGGGATGAAAAGTTATCCCAGCAGAGTTGAATGACTTATCACATGTTCTCTTATTTTTTGGGAAGAAAGGGTGTCCATGCAGGGATGAATTACTGATTACAGTTTCTCCTATCTTCTGGGAATAGAGGGTGTCCCAACAGGAATGAATTACTTATTAAAGGCTCTCCTATCTTCTGGGATGAAAGGTTGTCCCAATATAATTGAATTTCTTATCACAGGTTATCTTATCTGCTGGGAAGAAAGGGTATCCATACACGGATGACGTACTTATTAAAATTTCTCCTATCTTCTGGGATGAAAGGGTGTCCCAGCAGAGAAGTTTGCTCATCACAGTTTCTCTTATCTTCAGGTAAAAAAGGGTTGTCCATGCAAGGATGAATTACTTATTACAGGTCTTCCCATCTTCTGAGAAGAAAGGGTGTCCAAAGAGGAATTGATTACTTATTACAGTCTCGCCCATCCTCTGGGATGAAACGTTGTCCCACCATAGTTGAATTGCTTATCACGGACTCTCGTTTCTTCTGTGAAGAAAGGGAATCCATGCAAGGATGAATTACTTATTACAGGTTTTCCAATCTTCTGAGAAGAGAGGGTTTCCAAAGAGGAATTAATTACTTATTAGTCTCGCCCATCCTCTGGCATAAAACGTTGTCCCACCATAGTTGAATTGCTTATCACGGACTCTCGTTTCTACTGGGAAGAAAGGGTGTCCATGCAAGGATGAATTACTCATTACAGGTTCTCCTATCTTCTGGGAAGAAAGGGTGTCCCAAAAGGAATCAATTACTAATTATGGACTCTGCTATCTTCTAGGATGAAAGGTTGTCCCAGCAGAGTAGAATTGATTATCGCAAGTTCTCCTATCTGCTAAGAAGAAAGGGTGTCTTTGCAGGGATGAATTATTTATTACAGGTTCTCCTATCTTCTGGGATGAAAGGGTGACCCAACAGGAATGAATCACTTATCACAGGCTCTCATATCTTCTAGGATGAAAGGTTATCCCAGCAGAGTTGATTGCTTATCACAGGATATCTTATCTTCTGGGAAGAAAGGGTGTCCATACAGGGATGAATTACTTATTACAGGTTCTCCTTTCTTCTGGGAAGATAGGGTGTCCCAACAGGATTGAATTACTTTTTACAGGCTCTCCTACCTTCTGGGATGAAAGGGTGTCCCAACAGGAATGAATTACTTATCACAGGGTCTCCTATCTTCTAGGAAGAAAGGGTGTCCCAGCAGAGTTGACTGCTTATCACAGGATCTCCTATCTTCTGGGAAGAAAGGGTGTCCATGCAGGGATGAATTACTTATAACAGGTTCTCCTTTCTACCGGGAAGAAAGTGTGTCCCAACAGGAATTAATTACTTTTTACAGGCTCTCCTACCTTCTGGGATGAAAGGGTGTCCCAACAGAAATGAATTACTTATCATAGACTCTCCTATCTTCTGGAAAGAAAGGGTGTCCCAGCAGAGTTGATAGCTCATCACAGGTTCTCTTTTCTTCTGAGATTAAAGGGTGTCCACCGGGGATTAATTACTAATCACAGGTTCAACTCTCTTCTGGGAAAAGAGGGTGTTCCAGTAGGATGATCTGATTATGATGTCATGGGTTCTTCCATCATCTAGGGGGGAAAAAAAATGTCTCCCAGGTACTTGAAATTGTTGTCGATACCCCGTTTGTCAATGGACGTTCCGTCGAACGGATGATTCGTAGAAATTAAGTATTGTTGAACCGTCATTTACCGGAAATGGTGTTTCGTCGAAAGATGGTTTTCTTGACTGAATGTATCATTGAGAATGTTACCGTTTACATCAAAAGGTTTTCCTTATTTACTTTGTTTCTTTCTAAGAAACGGGTAATTACTCAACATTTTTCTTTTCTTTTAAGATCTCTTCCCTATGTGCATCTCACAAAAACCTATTTTATAGCGTTCTACTAACACTTTACACACTTTCACTATAAGTTGTTCTGTTGCTAACTTCCTTTTCTTATACTTCATGGGCTTCTTTTTTATAGGACATTTTAATATATCAAAATAATCTCAAGTGTTTGGGCAAGGTCGAGAATATAATAATTTTCATTATTCCTTCCAAAAATGTGCCTCATGCAATAAAGGAATCGAAGTTCTAAGTTAAATAACATTATATTCATGGTATTGAACTTTCAACTCTTATCTTCAAACAAAATGCAATGCTCCTTTACATCTGGTAGTAAGGACATCTTCACTCTTACAAAAGCTGTACTTTAAAATCACATGACAAGCTAAAGACATTTTCTATTGAAGACTCTGGTATGTTTAATAGCCACATTCGACGAAACGTGGTTTTTTTTTCGAATCGTCTTACAATATGTCTGTTTAGAGAACTGTTCTATGAAAAAAAATTCATTGACGAACTGTCCAGTAACAAAAGGTCCGTTAACGAACTGTCCGGTGGCAAAGCAAACATCTATCGATGAACTGCCTCTGATAAAACATCAGACGACAAACAGTCCAGTGCCAAACGTCTATCGAAGAACTGCCGAGTAACAGTCTCCCTTGGATGGGAACGAATTTATGATGATGTTTTTCTATCTTGAGATAGGACGAGGCACTTACACTTCACTCTCGCATTTAATCTCGATATTTCTGCTTTTCTTTCTCTCGCTCAAGTTCAACACTATATCATAATCATCATCATCAGCTGTAACTTGTCCGCTGCAAGACAAAGGCCACGGACATGTTCTTCCACTCCCGCCTATTCATGGTCTTTCTATGGCAGTATATACCGGCAAATTTTCTTAAATCATCACTCCATTGTCTTCTCTTCCTTCCCCTGTTTCTTTTGCAATCTCTAGGGACCCATTCTGTTATTCTTAATGCCCATCTATTATCTATCATCGTGCCCATGTCCATTTCTTTTTCTTAAATGTTGTTAGAATATCCCCTAATTTATTTTGCGCTCGTATCCAAGTTGCTCTTTTCTGTCTCTTAGTGCTACTCCCATAATTAATCTTGCCATAGCTCTTTGAGTTGTAACGAGCATGAGTTGATACTGGTAAGACCATCTGATAAAATGCATTTCTTTTTAGAGAGTGACATGTTACTTTTCCTAATCTCATTTTGTTTACCAAAAGGTATGTTTATTTCGGTTTCTTGTCCTGGGGAAACACTTACTGTCTGTCCCAAGTACGAATATTCATTAACAATCTCTACCGGCTCGTCCACAACTCTTATTTGCAGTAGTATCTTTGCAATTTCATTTAACATTATCCTACATTTCTGCTTTCTATGTTCAAATCTTCTATCATCTTTTGTTATTCCTCTTATGATTCACTAAACAGAACTTTCATCTGAAAATCATAAGTTACTAAGGTATTCCCCATCAATATTTAATTCCCACATTTTCACATTGTAAATTTTTGAAAACTACTTCTAGGCATGCTAAGAATAATTTAGCAGAGATGGGGTCTCGGACTAACTCGTTTTTCAATCGGGATTTTCTTACTATCTTTATGTATTTTTAGGATTGCTATACTTCCTGTATAGATGTCTTAAAAGTTCTAACATGAGACTCGTCTATTCCTTGTCTTTGAAGAATTTTCATTACTCAAAAGCTTTCTCATAATCTATAAATGCATTATAAAGTGGTTTGTCAACACTATATATGATTCCTTCATAGCGAATACAAGAAGTATAAAAATAAAGCCAATGCAGTTGCAGAGGTTACTGTTATACTGCTATATCTATCAGTAATAATAATAATATCAAGGACAAATGATGAACTTCAACCTTTTTTGTATTACAAAAAATAGTTCAATGGCCTTTTTATCATTCTACTTATCTTTTTTTTTGCAAGAAACCTGTCTACCTCTGTGGTGCTTTGTTGGCAAAGGTTTCCTTAAAGTTCAGAGGGACAAATATTATTCAAACTATCCTGTTTTAATCTTAGCTTATCAAGCCTATATAGAGAATAAAAATATCGTTATCAATATTTCATCGGATGATATATACATCATAGGGAGATGCCGGAGCAGAAGCCAATGGAAGTATTTTAGCTACAAGACTAAAGGACTGAGATGGACTTTGAGATTTTTATCTAACACCTTTAAATTACAAACCCAAACCCAGGTACAGAACCCTAAATCCACTTCCAATGATTTCAGCCCCCCACCCCAACACTGTCACAGAAAAACAAGACATCAAAACACGCACTTAACTTCAAGGAAACATCCAATAAAATAGCAGGGTTGTATCTTCTAATATCTATAATCGGACCCTGTTGACGTTGTTTGTGAATTCGAAAGCCAAAGGGAATCTAAACCCAAATATTTCTTATGTGACCCACAATCTGGATTACCATTAAACCAGAAAATGTTGATCTTCGACCAACAACCAATCACCATTATTCCGCTATCCCTTTGAGAAATATTTTTTCATTGGCCGACAACGATTTAAATTCGATTGGCAAATAAATTGACAACATATGAGCCGTAGTAATTCTTAGTATTAGCGGTAATATTTTGGAGAAATTCCGATAATAAATTGTCAAGAACCAAAAATTCGATGTTATGGAACTAGAATATCAAAAAGGTACAATGCAACAACATAAAAGAGAATATCACAGGAACGATTTAAATAGTTTAAGGACAAAAAGAAAAAAAAAGGGAAAAGCTAAAAATTAAAACCACAACAAAGCTTTTATGAATAAATTTCCACACAAAAGACCTTATTTATAGGGACCCTTAGAAACTGCGAGGGCCTTTGTGGAGGTGTTTTTCAGTGTGTTTTGATCTTCGAAATGACATTGTACTTCTTCAAAGACATCAATCTAGTTTGGATGTTAACGTATCTAATGGTGTTTGTTGTTGTAAGAAAGAAAATTTATGATAAACGAGCCAGAAAATGCATGTCCATAATTAAGTTTTGTTCGAGTTATAACTTCAATGGGAACTGTGCAAGAACGCATGCATATATGCATACATTAAACCATTTATTTTATCAAAGTGTGACTCCAGTTAAAAGAAAACAATACAGCAGTATCTGTCACATTCACACTAAGCAACAGAATCATGGATGAACCAACGGTTAGAAACCTTCCATAATAGCACCTTCATATATTACACAGGAGGCTAGTCAAACACGCTCTATACAAATCTATCTTTATCTCTCTCTCTCTCTTTTAGGCTTGTCGAACATCAATAACTTCCTTTCTAACACTATTTTACATTCGTTCCATATCTTGCGAGCACCATGTGTCTTTCTTCCATTTCTCACCTAACACATAATAAATAAAAACTTAACACCAACTTCTCCATTCCTTCAACACGATTGAAAAATCTTAAAAGTACTCAGAAAATCCGTTTACCTCTGCTACATTTTTACCACTAACGTATTTCATTATATTCTTAATTTTCACTACTTCTAATGACAATAATCAAGATCTTCCTTAGTCTCTTCCTTATAATAAACTTCTAATGCCACATAGCCTATAAGGCATAAATGGTTCATCTCAGCAACTTAAATATTTTAGTTTCATTTGTTTTCGATTTCTAAACATAACACCCACAAACAAAAGCTGTCTCAACAGTACCTCCAGACATTCACTCTTGGATTTCATATTTACTTAAATTGTCTTTTCAATGTTTTTGCTGAAGCCTGATACATTTTTTGACTTGCCCGTTAATTTCGTAAGCATTAAGAAATTTGTATATTACATGTTAGAAAAAAATGAATATGAAAATAATTCCATGGATGCATAAATTTGATTCATATATTCTAAAGGACCTAAATAAAATTTAGAGATTCTACGGAGTGCAATTAGTCTAGCCCTAATGACGAAACGAAACCACTTCATTTACAAATAATAAATAATCCTAGCCAGGCGTAAACACGATTTGTGAATAGCATTAACTAAATTAAAAGTGCTTCATCTACTAATCTAAGATTTCAACAGTTTTGAAAATTCTTACTACTAGATACACTATGACTCTCATGTGTATAACAGTCCTTTCGAAAATATTTCGACGGAAGAAACTAATCAGGATCATACTTTCAGTCTATTCATTTAGTGTTTATTTTTCTCATTTGACCATCACACATTCCCATAAGGTATACATGCACATGCACGCGTACACACACACATACACACACATATAAATATATATACACACACACACACACACACACACACACACATATATATATATATATATATATATATATATATATATATATATATATATATATATATATATATATAGCATAAATACAACATCCTAAAGCTATGAACTCCATAACTACCACAGTATTTCCCCTTACTTGGGGGGGAGGGGGCTAACTAAAAAAAATTAATGGCAACTTGAACAAAATTAATCATTTGGTCAATGTCCCAACACTGGGGCCGGGAAGGTTATTCAACGCCAAGTTGCAATTGACTAGAGAAAGAAGAAACCACACACTTGCACTTTGAAGAGAAGTTGAACAGCAAGATGGAAGAAAGGAAATGGGAAGAGGTAAAAAAAAAAAAAATTCCAGCCAGCAAAGACCGAGTTAAGGCCGTCTTGACCTGCTGCTAATTCGTGCCTGGTAAAAGAAGAGAGGGGAAGAAGGTTTCTCTAAATACAGTGCAGAAGGGAGAAACTTTTCCCATAACCGCTGAATGATGTTTGGCCAGGCGACGGCAATCAACAGTTCCACACTAAAAGCAACCAGCCATATTGACTCAACCTTATGGACCCTTCACTCATTATTCTTTGCGCAGACCCAAAAGTGTTCTCTCTCTCTCTCTCTCTCTCTCTCTCTCTCTCTCTCTCTCTCTCTCTCTCTCTCTCTCTCTCTCTCTCTCTCTCTCTCGTTTTTATTTATAATGTAGAAAGAGCTTTCTTGTTTACCGTCGACTGGGCATCATATTCCACATTCTTTCCATGTTCAGCCTTAGCTAGTTCGCATTAAATACAGATATTTATATAATGGCTACAAACTTACAAAATGTCATACATAAAAATCAGTTAATTTGTAAAAAGTTCCGATTCAATTATTAAGACTAAGTTTACTACATCTCAGATCACATGAATTCGCCCAAAACAATCTATGAAAATCCACCCACACAAGGAATTTTCAATGAGGCGTTATTGGGGTCTTTTTGAAGACCTCAAACTCTGCATTGCTCAGTCAAATGAAAGGACTTCGGTCAGTCAGGCGAATGGAATATGGGTCTATCAAATCTAATTTTCTTGAGAATCTCTCCCTCCCTCGAAAGGGCATAAAACTAAGTAGAAAAAGTCTGCCTTAATCCATTTTCTCTTAGGGTAACCCTTTTTTCATATTTATTTAGGCATCTAATTCTACTCAGTCGTATCTAAATCAGAAAATAAACCCTTCAAATCCTCAGCCAAAATTATTCTAATTAGATCAGATTATAGACTGTAGGGTAATTCCTTAGTTTAGTTTAGGCTAGAGAGAGAGAGAGAGAGAGAGAGAGAGAGAGAGAGAGAGAGAGAGAGAGAGACTAGCTAAGTTTTCTTTAAAACGTTTATATTACTTATCGGTATCAAGAAGCTAGATTGTTCAAGGCAAATTCCTTGTTGTACAAAAGTAAGAATAGCCCTTCTAACTATGACATTTCATGGAAATAAAGTCCCTAACTGCTTATAAAGTCTAAAGATGAGTTTATATTTCTACACACACTTTTTACTCTGTTTTCCCCCTCCTTCCCAAACTCTGGAACTCATTTGTTGATGCGACTGGCATTTAAAATTTGTTTACAACACGGGTCGCCTCTTAAATAAACGTCTGAGTCTGCTTAACAGCTTGAAATCATTTCGCTTATCTAAATATTATTTACATTATTATTCAAATGCATCACGCAGAAAAAGATATTTACATAGTTTTCAATACCAAGATCTGGGCGACTGACTATTAAAGAGGAGGAAATGAGAAGAAAAATTACAAAAGAAACACAAAGGCGAGAGTAAAGTGTTTTAATCAAATTACCACTAATTGCTTTATAAGATAATTATGAAACATCAAAGAGAGCAAGGTCTGGGGAAGTATAAATTCCAATTAACCAAAAGCGAAATAGGGACAAAGATCAAGGTTTCAACACAATACTTGGGAGAACATTTTTAAAACTGTAAATTGCCCGAATGTTAAAATACACAAATTAAAAATTCTTCGTGCTAATATGTTGATATGTCATCTATTTTGATTAAAAATAAGCAGGCTCGGATGTCTGTCACCTAAGTAATACGTTCACTGTACACTTCTGACTCGATCGACTAGACCTGATCAAGCTACAATTCTGATTAGGAATACAGAATGCTACAAAGGATTAAATAGAGAAAGCAGCCAGTCAAATGCGGATATAGCTGTAATCGAGGTCTATAGAATACAGGCTATAATATTGTGAACAACACATTTAACGTGCACATAGACGGTAAAAAAAATCAATACCATATAACAATCAAATTTCTTTGTCTAGGGACGCTTAAGAGAAATGACTGAAGAAATGAAACGGTACACCGATCAAATTAAAGATCCTTTAAGTGAGGAGGAGTCATTGCCATCAGAACAATTCATCGGCGGATCGGTGAAGTATTAAACAGTGGACAATTAAAATAGGTGTTAAAGGCAAGGAAAATCTCAAATGCGACCAGCTAGCGAATCTGAGTTTTGTGGAGACATCACACACACCTACACGCGATCAAATGTCTATCTACTGCATCTATATATATATATATATATATATATATATATATATATATATATATATATATATATATATATATATATATAAAACATACATTTGAATGCACTCATTATATTCATAAAGTACATATCACTAAGAATAAATATAATGAATACAATTATAGAGTTATTATTCACTACAAACACAGACTGCATAAGAGCACACATAAATATATATATACCGGCAAAAAACACCGAATTATATGGATTCATTTTGATTTGAAAGGTGCAAATAATACTCGAGCGTAGAATGCATCGACGCGGGATCCACTGCGGTGAGGTGCTGACGTTGTGATATGGCCGAGCCATTCGATGCCAATAGACAACAGTTAGTCCTAATGCGACGGTTAATTGCCTTACGTAGGGACCGGTCCCCTTCGTGTAACGCGTGTGTGTACTTTTCTTTTTGGTATTGTTTCCTGTACTTCTTCTAAACGATCTCTGATGTGGCTTTCCGGGCGTTGTTCTGTCTTCGGTTAAGAATGGAAAAATAGTATCAAATACTACATTTGCAGCCTTTTTTAGTCCACTGCAAGACAACACACAAACATGTCAATCCATGACAGGGGTCTGGCTAGTTTTCATCACCACGCTGGCCAGTGTGGATTGATGATAGTGAGAGATTTTGATTTAATCGCTCATGCCTATCCAAACGTACTAACGCCCTAACTAGTCGACTTTTGATGATCATGGCGATACACATACCTTTTCACCACGTTAAGGTATCCCCACTCGGAAAGAATAACAACCATATATATCCTTTGATAACAAAAGAATAACAGAAATAGAATTCCCATCTTATGTACATGAACAGCTCCCTCTCTCGGGGAATGCTGCTTTATAACTAACAACAATTAAACTATTTTAGTGATGCAATGCCTTTGCATCTTGTGAAATGGAAAACGTTTTCGTTTCTCTTGTAAAAATAAAATGTTTTTCTTTCATCTACGCGCAATAACGTTTACCTACTTGAAGCAAACATTTTTGCATTCCAGATCTAATCCATCTGACAACTGAAGAAACATTTTTTGGGTATCAAAATATTATTCAATGTAGCTAAACACACACACATTATATATATATATATATATATATATATATATATATATATATATATATATATATATATATATATATATATATATATATAATATATATATATATATATATATATATATATATATATATATATATATATATATATATATATATATATATATATATATATATTTATATATATACTGTATATATATATATATATATATATATATATATATATATTTATTTATATATATACTGTATATATATATATATATATATATATATATATATATATATATATATATATATATATATATATATATATACACATAATTGATAATGACCCGTAGCCCAGGAAAAGCATCTCATACTCTGCGAACCTAAGAACTTGACCAAATAGTTATAAAGTTGAGAAAGACCAAATACATTATTCATGAGTAATAACCCTTACTATCATATATTTATAAATAAATAAAGTTTCTAAGAATTTACACCATGTAATCTGCATGTTTTCTTGTCGTCGTGCCTGACATACAAGACCCATTATCATATTGCAGAAAATTTAACTATTCAACTTTTCTGGCAATTTTCTTAAACAACCATAATGAGGCCCAAATGAAATTGCACAATCAACCTACTCATGAATGTTAAGTTTTCATTTTAACAACTCAGAACATTAATAGGTTTATAAATATAAAAGAATGTTAAGTTTTCATTCTAACAACTCAGAACATTAATAGGTTTATAAATATAAAAGAATGTTTATATTACGGTCTACACAATTTTCCAAAACTTATTTCTACATGCTTGAATATGGCAATTACCGGTGCCTAAACAAAATATATAATTCCTTCAAGACATTTCTGTTTCACCACATTCTTACTAATAAATCATCCCGTCCCCCTCCCCACTGACACCGTCACCTATCCATATTCTCCCGTCCTGACCCCCCCCCCCCCTCTCCCCTCATCCATTCACGGCCTCCAAAACCCAACATCACGATCCCTGGTCTCCATTAAGACAAGCTTCGCCTAAGCAGATTACAATAATGAACAAGATATGAGGCTCTTTATTCTTGTGATAGATCTCCGGGCTTCCCTATCACTCAGCTCGCCCCCGGATCATAAATGGCTGATAAGGCGGAGTTAATTTTCTCCCAAGATGACCTCGACGAGCTACTGACAGGCGCGCTCTCTCTCTCTCTCTCTCTCTCTCTCTCTCTCTCTCTCTCTCTCTCTCTCTCTCTCTCTCTCTCTCTCTCTCTGGCGATTCCATGGAGAAGAAAATATTTTCATTACTCACTTCTTTTCCTCGGAAAGTTACGTATCTACTTTTCAAGTAAAAAAAGTACAAACGTAAATATGGCTATGAATAAATTTATGGATATGTGAATTACCTTGGCGTTGGGGTCCAGGAGGCCAATAACCTCCTGGCAGTAGCTTCGGGAAAATCCCTTAGTTGCAATAAGAAGTACAAGTTAAGAGAATTTGAACAGCAAGACAGCAGAAGGCAGTAAGAACGGAGTAAAGTGCTAACAGCAGGGATCCGCAAAAAAAAAAAAATAAGGGAGCAAATACATCTTTTTTTCTGATGATATAATTTAATTCGATCACCTCTACTTCTGATAAAATTCCTGCTCATAAACAGCAGTTTCAACTGGAGACATCAGAACCATCATAAGATGGAATAAACTGTACAAGTCAAAAGGGATCATCATTTCCAAAAAGTGGGTTATTATTTCCAAAATATGGATCATTATTACCATTAAGCTAAGTAATATCCCAACTATATAACCCAATTTTTAATGAGATAACACTCATGAAAAATAATAGAAAACTTATCTTCTCATAACAAGGGTAGTAAATTTATGTAAAGAAATTGGAAAATAACAATAATTTTCACACAAATAGATATGGGTGAACGGTTCACGCAACATAAATCATGAAACAATGAAAAATTATGATTCAAACCAAGTAAGCAATAGATCCGTGTAAACTCGAAAAAAAAAATTAGGCCAATAACATTCCAATTGGGATTGAAATGAAAAGCCAGATGTGGGCCCTCATTACTAACGGAATAACGGAATCTATTCAGTCAGCCTGTGTGCCATGACCCACACCATTATTCTCTAGTCCAATCAACAAATAACATTTACCTGTGCAACGAATTATACTAAACGTCAGACAGTTGTTAATGACTATAGCATACGACACAATCTATGTGGCTATTTATAATTTTGTACCTTATAACATACCTATTAATCTACTCATACAAATATTACGAGTATTGTGCGTCTTTGTGATTAATCGTGCATATTTACTTATGTACAATGTATGATTATGTACAAAACAGCACGAAGGCGACGGTAACAAAATATAATTATTATCTCTCCTACGCGTATTGACGCAAAAGGCCTCGGTTAGATTTCAGCAGTCGTCTCTTATCTTGAGCTTTTAAATCAATGCTTCTCCATTCATCAACTCCTACTTCACGCTTTATAGTCCTCAGCCATGTTGGCCTGGGTCTTCCAACTCTTCTAGCGCCTTGTGGAGCCTAGTTGAAAGTTTGGTGAACTAATCTCTCTTGGAGAGTCCATCTACCCCCGCCATGATCTCATCCCCATATGGCATTCGAGTAATCATTTCTAATCCTGTCCTGCCATTTAACTCCCAATATTCTTCCGAGGGCTTTGTTCCCAAAATCTATAAACTCTGTTGGATATTGTTTCATTGCCATAACATGACTCATGTCCATACAGTAACAGCAATCGCACTAAACTGATATATAACATGATTTTTATATGTAATTTCAGGCAATTTGATTTCCTTATTTCACTTAACCTTGCCATTACCTGACTTTCTTTGTTCAATCTTTCATTAAGCTCCCATTCTAAAGACCCTGTATTTAGAGATCTTAGTTCCCAAATATTTAAATGATTACACCTCATTAATCCTTTCTCCTTCCAATGATATTTCATCTTCCATTGCATATTCCATCCTCATCATCTCTGTCTTTCTTCTGTTTATCTAGAGACCAACCTCATGTGATATTTCATGCATTCCGATAAGAAAGCTGTGCAAGACCTCTGTTGTTCTGCTGAGAAGGACAGCGTTATCAGTATACTCTATGTTAGTTATTTTCCTGTTACCAATTCACTCCAATCCTTCTCCACCATCCCCAGCTGTTCTATGCATAATAGTGTTCATCTCTCAGCTTTTCAGCAATCTTTCTCACTAGTCTCTTTAGAATGAGCATACTACTGTATATATTTTCATGACAACTGACATGTGATGCACAATATCAAAGGTCTTTTCATAGTCCAAAAGTGATATCAAAAGTGAATCTCTATATTCTACACATTACTGTACATGTCTTAAAATGAAAATTTGGTCAGTACAACTTCTACCTTTTCAAAATCCGGCTTGTTCATCTCTCAGCTTATCAGCAATCTTTCTCACTAGTCTCTTTAGAATGAGCATACTACTGTATATATTTCCATGATAACTGAAGTGTGATGCCTATGTAATTATTGTAAGCAGTCATAACTTTTCTTTTTACCATTTTCACCAACAATTCTTGCTCCCATTCACCAGCTTTTGCCTCTGCACGCCCCTTTCTACAAAATCTTGTAAGTATTCTGGGAGTCACTTCATGTTCAGCCAATATCATCTCAGCAGTTTTTCCATCGTATCCAAGGGCTTTCAATCTCTTGAGTTTTTTAATGATAACTTCGACTTCAAACACACTGAATTCATTTATGGGCACATCAAGGTCTTCCTCAGCTTCAGGTATATCAATCAAATTATTCCCTTCATATCTCCTATTCATGACCTCACTAAAGTGATCCATCAAGCGTTGCCTTTCTTCATCTTCTGTTGTTATAATAGATTGATTTCTCTTTTTGATGGGTATATGCTTCCTCTTTGCGATTCTTACACCATGACCACGCCCTGAATTCCTAATTTGGATAGCCTCATCTGCTTTCCTGCTTAAGTATTCTCTCCAGTTATTCCTGACTTTTCTTTGCCCTCACTATTAATATTGGAATACTTAGCATGCTCTACCTTGTCAATTTCACTACTTCCTTGAAAACTTTCAACAATCAATTTCTGTCTTTTGTCTCATTTTTATAGTATCCCACGTATTATTTGATATCCATGGTTTTCTCCTTGAAACTGCATGTCTCAAAACTTTACAACCAGTTTTAACTGACTAATGCAGTATATGTTCCTAATATCACACAATTCTTCGTCAATAGTCTGCTCTTCGTCTCTTAAAGTCTCTAAGAATGCAAATCGATTCCTGCATTCTATTGCAAAGGAATCTCTGTTGGGTGCTTCTAGTTTTAATTTCAGTGTGGCAATGAGCTGGTGATCACCATCAATATCTTACATTTCTCAGAGTCCTCCTTTTCTCTTTATTAATAGCTATATGATCTATTTGATTTTTGTAATTGCCACATGGTGAAATCCAAGTATATTTGTGGATGTCCTTGTGCTGGAAGAGTACCTCCAATGACAAGATTGTTTGTTGAGCAGAAACTTCTGAAATATGCTATATTTTCATTTGTAACTTCACCAAGACCCTCAACACCCATCACATTCTCTATGCCTTGATTATTCCTTCCAACTTTAGCATTGAAGTCACCAATCACAATTTTCATATCTCTCTCTGGGATATCATCTGGATTATACTCTGCAGTTCTTCATAGTATTCATCTTTCCTTTTTGTTGGTGCATAGCAAACTATAATACTCATATTGCACTGTTTTGATTTAAAATTTGCATGTAGCAATCTACTATTTATAGCTCTCCATTTCGTTATTGCCTTTTCTGTTCTTGGTGTCATACTCACTCCTTCCCCTTCTCTTCCAATGCCATCTGTTCTTCCTGAGAAGATATATATATATATATATATATATATATATATATATATATATATATATATATATATATATATATATATATATATATATATATATATATATATATATATATATATATATATATATATATATATATATATATATATATATATTTCCTTGGTCTAAGATTTCTTTAACAATCTCCTTACGTGTTTCACTCTGGGCCAAATACCAAAACTATATTTCATAAATTCATTCTCCACTTGCTGTAACTTCCCAATCTGAATCATGGTTCTAACATTCCAATTACCTATTTTCAATTTTTCTTTAGTATTTATAAACCGGGAGATTCTTAGCACCCTGCTGCGCCCGGAACTAAGGCCGTTCTGTCATTTTCTCTTTCCATAGACTGACTAAATCCATAGAGGATTCATTGGCTACATTCATCAAAGGATACCTAGTTCCTTGTGATGCGCAGTGCCTATCTATGGAAAGTGACCCTTGCTGGTCCATACTAATTGCAGTTAAGATCGTATACCAGGCATCAAGAGTAGAAACCAAAGAGACAGTTTGTCTAACGCCTTAAACACAATCGGTCACCCTGCTGCCAGTGACTTAATCGAGATTTAGAGGGGCATTTCCTCCACACCAAAGTTTTCGTATACTTCACCAGGCTGCTCATCCCCTTACATAACCGTTAGCAAACATGGATTGCTAAGATATACCGCCAAGCACGGAGACAAAAGATATAATGACTATTTTTCTTTAAATTTTAAAATGTTACGAAAGAGAATATAATTGAATTCGTAGTGTTGTATAAGAAATGAGTCCAGTCAAATCTTCTGTGAAAGGAAACGTAAGAGCTGAATGTTCATTGCGCCAAAGAGGGGGGAATATTATTATAGGATATAGAGCAATAACGTGAAAATAGTATACATGCATCTTAAAGGGGATTTAGAAGCTATAAAATGAGCCAGTATGGAGTTAAAAAAAAAACGGCAAGACAAAAATGTATAAAAAATGCAATGAAGTGGTAGGTCGGGTGAACTATAACTTCACAGAGATACATGTTGCAAGGGTTCTGGGAAAATGAAAATACAGTCTTAATATTTACATAGAGATGGGCGATGGTAAGAAGGATGATCCCGAGATATACAAAAAGAAAATAAATCTTTGCGTTTAAGCCCCCACCCTCAAAACAAACTCTATTCTCTCTAATCTCCCTCTCTTGAGCTCAAGCAGAATTTGACGTGGTCACTGTATGAACTCTAACAAAATTTTATAACTTCCATTCTAGTCAAAAAAACCTATCTCATGCCTTGCACTTTCAAGGAAATATGTAAAACACACTTATCACTCTTTACTTTAGTAACTCGTAAATGAGATTCAATGCTAATATAATATTCTTCCCAGCAAAGTAACTAAAATCTTGTATCGGTTTATAAAGAACCATTAATTATAGAAATAGCAGGAGAATCTTCAAAGAAACTTGTTAGGCAATTGATACAAGACTTCCTGTACCTATAAATTAAATACGGTGTATATATATATATATATATATATATATATATATATATATATATATATATATATATATATATATATATATATGTATATATATATATATATATATATATATATATATATATATATATATACATATATATATATAATCATCATTATTATTACTAGCTAGGCTACAACCCTAATTGGAAAAGCAAGACGCTATAAGCCCAAGGGCTCCAACAGGGAAAAATAACCCAGTGAGGAAAGGAAACAAGGAAATAAATAAATGATATAAGAAGTAATGAACAATTAAAATAAAACATTTTAAAAACTAACAATATTAAAACAGATATTTCATATATAAACTATAAAAACACTTATGACACAGCCTATTCAACATAAAAACATTTCTGCAAGTTTAAACTTTTGAAGTTCTACCGATTCAACAGTTGGAATAAAACCCTTGGTTACTGTGTAATATTGAGCCTCATGATGGAGAAGGCCTGACTATTAGAATTAACTGCATACCTAGTATTACGAACTGGATGGAACTGTCCGGGAAGATCTGAGTATAAAGGAGGGTCAGAATTATGAAAAATGCATAATGAACTAATTGAACGACGGTGCCAGAGATTAATATCTAGATCAAGAATAAGAAATATAATAGATCGTAAGTTCCTGTCCAACAAATTAAGACAAGAACCAGTATATTTTATATACCGTTTTATATACTGTTATCTAAATGCTACGAATCCTGTATGTAGTCACCGACATAATGAAAGTCAAATTTACTACTTTTTTATTGACGGGTCCCACATCGTAGTCGATCTTTATATGATTTTTCTTTTTCTTACCTTTAAAGATAACTCAGAATTACACCTTAATTACGCTGAGATTTTTTATCAACTATGAGAACTGCTATTTGGGTTATGAATTTTGGACCCATAACTAGGCGCAGGGATCCTGGAGGTCATTTAGAAATGTACATTCACTGAAAGACCGCAGATTCCGAGCCTCAGAATGGAATCAAACACACTCGCTCCCTAACTCTTGCTCTCCCCGCCTCGTCAACACCTCCCACTTCTCCCCTCTTGCTCTCACTCTTTCTCCTCGTCATGGCTGACTCCTCACCGTTGCCTCGTGCTCATTATTAATTGGTGTGTTGCTGAGGTCTGGTAGGCACAATTGGCCCCCAGAAGCTGAGGATGACGTTAAGCACACGGCCTTTTGTCCTCGCTCGGCCCCCTAGATCTTCCCTTGATAGGGAGAAGGCGACGACGTCCCTCATCGATAACAGATCACATAGAGAGAGAGAGAGAGAGAGAGAGAGAGAGAGAGAGAGAGAGAGAGAGAGAGAGAGAGAGAGATAAAATAAATGTGATGTACTATGGAAAATTGAGAGAGTTTGAGTGTGGTGGAAAGTTAAATCTGAGATATAAAGCAGACATAGTTACTAAATGAATAAACTGAAAGAGGAACAGAAAAAAAAATAAAACCAACAACGGGAGTAACTGTTGAGGTTGAAAACCGATATAAAATACCCATTCTAAATAACATAATTTTCTTTACATAGGGAATTGTGTGATAAAATAAAATGACATGAAAAGAAGACCAATTCTAACAGTAAATATACAAGTTAACATGCAGTTTCTCCTTTTAAAGGTTTAGGGTTTATCTTCCTCGACCTTACAAAATAGTACCATATATGGGTGAGAAGGAAAATTTGAATGGAGAAGAAAACTTCAATTATACGGATATCTTTTGGTTAAGTTTACCACAGCGTGATGACCCTGTGCCAGTAGAGGAAACGCGATAAAAATATTATCAAGTGGAATTGAAGTTTTTAAAGTAATTTTATCACAATACTTCATGCTGCATGTCTATCAAAGTGTAAATATCAATAACAGCCTAGGTGAAGAAAAACTGGCAGTGCTGGCAACTTTACCGTCAGAAACAAGAAGGTTGTATTCTTTGGATACCTCCACTTTCAAAATGGAAAGTTGAATACGACACACATACGTATATACATGTACATGTATATGTGTGTATGTATATACCGTACATACATACATACATGTAACATAAAGCCGTTAAGTGCTGATGATTAATGGATCGTTGTACCATAAATTCAGAAAATTTCCGTGAGTAATTGACGACTAATGATGCATGACGTAGCTCTGCCGGTGTTGAACTTTCAACCCGATATGATTTTCATAGAAACTCCATTTTCAACTAATTAAGACCTAATCTAATATAATCAAAGAAGCCGTGAATGTTGACTGATTACTCTACACGAACATGTTAAATACTTATCATTTTAGTAGTGATTAATAAATTTTGGCTGACTTCCAAATATTCCCAGAAAGCAACACATATCAAAGAGACCATTGATTAATGCTGGTATTTTCAGAGATGTTTCAAAAAGTTCCGAGTATGATGATTACATTTGAAGGTTTAGTCTGACAGAATTCCATGAACTCTGCTGGGTGATTTCTACATTTACAGTATTATCACGTGTATTTCAATTACTTGACTTTATGGCAGGAAGTTGACGTTTGCTTAAAATAATATACATGTGTAGAAAATACTGAACAGTTTTTGTACCCATCAAGTATCTAATTGAAAAGGATTTTGAACTCAAATTAAAATTTAATTTAGAAATGCCTGTATTGGTAAATAATTTGTTTCAACTCTTTCTTCATACTAAGCAAAGGTGTCTTAAAAAAATAAGCAAACACAAGAAAACAAGTACATGTAAGACACTGGGGATGTTCAGAAAAGATACTGCTCCCATCATTAAACAAGCATAGGTTTCTACTGTATATACCACTGAAATGAATGAGATCAGAACTGCATAGCCTATGCAGTCAAATGAACTAAAAAGACAATTTACAAACTTGTTTAATGAAGCAGGTAAGAGCAGAAGCTTTTAATCCTAAACGACCCTCTAAGGTTAACCTAATTCTTGTGATAAAAGTAACTTTTGGAAGATGTACATCCGTCACGGGATATGTACCTTTGATAATGAATGGGAATGTACGTTTATTACTACCCAAGTAGCAATTCTACATAGAAAAGTAAAATACTTCAAGCCCAAGAGCCCCAACAAGAAAAACAGCCCAGCCCCCCCCCCCCCAAAAAAAAAAAAATTAATAAGTATAGAATAAACTTTAAGATAAATAAATTGAATATACCGTAGTAAGACAAATAACAATTTTAAAAAGATAAATTACAAAACCACAAAATAACGGTTATACACCAATCACTGAATTACAAAAAAGGGGAGTTTACTTCGAGAAAATGGAAAATTTTCATGTGCAGCATACTGAGTAACATATACATTATTTTAATAATCCTTCTGGTTTTGGCTTTATAAAATGAAGGATTGCTCATTGCCACTGTGTTGTTGAAGATCCCATCAATGAAAGGGAGCATACACAGTACCCCATAGTCAAGTTAAATGTTGTTCCCTCAATAGTAGGCTAGAAGTTTTACCCTACCTTCAAATGATGTATCCAGACACCGTCATCTATCAAACGTTCTTATTTTCGAACATAAAATATATAAACATTACAGATCACCAAAAAAAAAAAAAAAAAAAAAAAACAAGAGATAAGACAATGGTTATATGGGGAGTTGAATTAATCATCCAATGGTAAAAGAGGTACAAAAAATTACAGAGTAATATGATATATCCTATCTTATACAGATAGGTTATGACAACAATGATAACGGAGTAAGACCAGATACCTAATAATAAGGCCATATAACTAGTAGTATAAAGGGGAAAAAAATTGAAATAAATTTTTAAAATTAATTATTTTTTCTCTCTTTGAAAGCTTTGTGTCTGCAAGTGTGGTTCCCTGACATTCAATGGGTCCAACACACCTACAGCTGTAGACCTGCACTTTACTACAAGAGAACACAAAAGACTTCATGAGGACGGGAGCACCATGAGAGGGGAAGCATGATGTATGAATGGAGTGTATAGATTGTGGAAAATGCAACTTTGGTAGGAGAGAGATTAATGCATGTTTTTAATAATCTATTCTGATAAAATAAGCCAACATAATTGTGAATATAAAAAAATAGTGTAAGTTTCACTGACCTTGATTTTGGAGCACCTGATAACATGACATTTAAGGCAGTCGAACAGAAGACTCCACTGTTGGGATGAGGCCCTAAAAAATTAAAACATAACTTGAAAATTTAACCATATCTAAACGATTCTGATCTAACATTGGGCCCATTAGTACAACATCAATATTACCCGTTTCCTTTTTACATCAAGTCAGTTCCCCAACATGGACGGGTCTCCACAGAAAACAACACAGCAGACATTATCACATTCGCCTCGATGAATTCAACCTTACTACTTATAATCATAACATACAAGCTTCACTTCCATAGTTAATTCAACATTTACTTCAAGCATTTCCAATTTGATTTTCAGATATCAGAGGTCTTACCTCAATCTTTTGCTCATGAATATTTACCCATATCGCTTCACTTACACTATTCTATAATTCACCTCTCCTCTCATCCTACCATCATTCATTATATTTATTGGCCTACATTAAAAGAATCAACTTATATTCTTCTGCTATCCATACTAACATTTCCCCTTCCTGGTTTAATTTACCCCAATTTCCTTACTCATTCTCAACATCCTCTCCATCTTATTCACTGACAAATATCTTCAAAGTTTATCTTCATTATTTCACAGCATATTTTCACTACTGCCATTGAATGTCATATGGATCATCGGTTAGAATAACCTACTCCACACTACAGGACTCAATTTACTATTCCACAACTTTGCACCTACGTCAAATGTCCATCTGATTTTTATCATGAAGCCGGCTCTATCATGGTACAGTATTTACTAACCAAAGCACAACTGACTTTAATCTCAGGCACAATTTCACCAAACCAGTCACTCTTCTGTATGCATATTCTAAAATTTTGTTACTATTTTGAAAATAGTTATGTACTTTCAATTACTTACTTTCAACTTCATACACCCTTTAACGCCAAACAATTTGGTCTCTATCAGTTTTACCGTAAATTTTGATTATCATCAGTTTTAAACTGCTCACATAACTTTTATAACAAACACGGTCCACAAAACCTTTTCTATGTCTAACCTCACACTTTTCTTCCTGTCACTCATTTAAATTTATCAATTAAATTCCTACCACACAAATTTCCTGGTATACTAAGTATCCCCCTTAATTCGTAGTTTCTTATGTTTTACCCCTATACAAAGATTAACCCTTTCTCCTACTCCATCCTTCATAAAATTTCAAAACGCTAACTCAATTGATCAAGGATTACTTTTATTTCAAACAGCATCTCTCAATTCGTATAATTTACCAATATGTCAATTTTCCTATCTGTATTTACTTCCCGGTAGAACATTATCTCCCCAAAGCTCTCCTTTCCTTTTCCCTCTATATTTTACTTACTTAATTTCTCTCTATCACTTCCATCTTGAATATCCTATCCATCCTTGCATAGTCCTGCGCATGAATGTCTTTAAATTCCCTCTCCATACTTTCTTGCACACACAAACACTTCCTGTTACCCTTATGACTCCTTGCTAATCTTATCCAATTCCCTTATTTAGTCTTCTTTCCCTCATCTCGAGTTTTAAACCTAAACCAATTTTCCATTTAATTTCTTACTCCCTTATTATCAAGCTCCCTATTCGCAATACCCTATTCAACTTGAAAGTCTGTGTATCTTGCATTACAAGTATACTAAATAAGGGTTAAATATACCTCAAAACACTTCCCTTCTCCGTATTATAAACTATCATATTCATCAACTTCTTTGTACTTGTACGTTTCACTCACAGATGTTTACACTTTTTCTTAATTGTCTTCTTCTACACATGTATTATGTTTATTCCTAACTTATAACCAGATATTTTCCAAAATTGAGTATTTTAACCTAAATTTACTCTAGAAACTCCATACCAACCTGTAATACCAAAATTTTCAATATACCTTACTTTTGCAATCAAGTCACCTTACATAATCTCCAAACCCAGTCACTCATAGATTCACTTTTCCAAAAATATTTCAAGAATCATCTTTTCAAAACCTGACCCACACACACACTCGCAAGTACAATTTCACATCCGTCCACTTACAACTTAATCACACAATGTCCAATCTAGCTCATTTTATTTACCCATCCCCTGTGATTTCCTCTTCCTACCCACGTTGAACTTTCACCTTCCTATCAAGTATTCAATCGACAAAAACTCCCACAAAACAAGCCAAATATAATACACGTCTCTTGTGTGTGAAATATAATAACACTCAAGCTGCCCTATGACTACATTTTTATTTTCAATGCTAGAACAGCTTATGCAGATGACAGCCACAAACTCTATTGTTTTCCTCTGCCAACGACCACATGATTACAAGTATGATTGCTATTGGTTCCGATAGAGACTTATTGTGTCCGTCATTTGCGGGAGTATTTCTTACACAAAAGAGATCAAACACCTTCACAAATGCTTATCTACCTCTGGTTACATTATTATTTATATTAAAAATAATTCACACGTCAAGGACATCATTTTATAACAATATATATATATATATATATATATATATATATATATATATATATATATATATATATATATATATATATATATATAGCAAAAATTGGTTTAGGATTTTGGGCCATATGGCCAGCAATGAGGTCTGGGAGGCCCTTCAATGAACAATGAGGAAAACCAGAATGTTGCACAATAAAACAAAAGTTTAAAAGAGGACGTATAGCAAGATGAAGAAAGTGATAATGGAGGTATAATTGAAAGCTAAATATTGAGAAGAGCATTAAGCCGAAGGCATACTGCCAAGACCCCTAGGTAAAGCCTACAGAGTCTATGCCGCTCAACACTACAGCAGGAGACAAAAATATTTACAACTGAATTTTTCCTTTAATAGGCTACTTGAATGACGAAGCTCCACCAACTGATGATTTAAATACTATATTCATGAGTCGATTCAACCGTTATAATAATGGGGTGATATAATTATTATACTAATTGAATGATTTATTTATTACAAATGCATACGGTATACACATACATATAAACAAACACACATTATATATATACATATATATATATATACATATATATATATATATATATATATATATATATATATATATATATATATATTATATATATATATATATATATATATATATATATATATATATATATATATATATATAAGGTAATTTTTTATTACACCAACGTGGTGATTAATAATTATAACATCGAGATTCCATTAATATAAACGTAGTGATCTAATCATTATAACAAAATGGTGATTTATTCACTATGTAAACGTGGTAATTTAATCATTTTATTAACGTCGTGATTTAATCATTATATTAATGTGGTATTTTGATAATTATGTCTACGTGGTAATTTAATTACTATAATAATATGTTGATTTACTCATCACACCAACAAGGCGATTTAATCAATATATTAACTAGTTGATTTAATCATATCAAAAGAGCTGATATAACAAATTCATAAACATTCTAATCATTATATTGAAGGTGTTGAGTTATTCATTATATTCACGTGGTCCTCATTATAAAATGCTACAATAGCCTGATCATGTAATTTAATAATCATTACACTGTTTGCACAATTAGCCTAATGAAGAACATTTTACGTAGTATAAATTTGGTAGTCTGGGCACGCGTTTTTATTTCATTTTCTAACAAAACATATCAATTAAGATTAGTAGCCTAATAAGAGTGGAAGGAAAATATGACCAAGTGATGCCATTACAAAAGTGTATGACAAGTTCAATTTTAGGAAACATAACTAATAATATTTATATAACTAATGATCAATACCAAGGCGAATTGTTTCAGTCTCCGGAATATAAAAAATTATTACTGTGGAGTACCAAAAAGTTTCCTTGAAATTAAAGTAGAGGTAATTTATCCCGTAATACCTCATAAAACAACAATGAGCACTTTATAATTAACCCTCAAGCTTCTTTTCCATCAGTAAATCCCCGACAATTATTTCTTCTTCATGGGGCTACTTTCCATTGTGACTCCATAACAAACCAAAAAACATTTATTTACCCCTTATCATTCCAGCCTCGGTCCATTTTTAACCCCATTTCAATACCTCAGCCCATCTTGTTACTTTTATATAGGTCGTCTTAGCAGACCCCTATCGACTCTCTTAACATCAGCCCTACATCCTGGCACAGCATCTGATGGGCCATAAGTCTCCGGGTTATACCGCTTCCTCATTTCATTTATGGCCCTAGGAGCATCTCGCGGCGGTATAGTGATATTAAGTGATATGGAGCGATTGGGTATGCATGGCCACACCACCATCCTAAGGTGGCCGTTAAGTCTTCGCCTCAGTGGGGAGAGGGGGTTGAGGGCTTAGTTGGACTTTCCTTCCAAATGACTCTGCGGTTGAGTTTAGTCCTACATTTCAGTGAAAGCCATCTAACACCCTTCCAAAACAGGAATCCCCTTCCATTGCTATCGATTATCTTCGACACGTCTCTGGAGAGAGAGAGAGAGAGAGAGAGAGAGAGAGAGAGAGAGAGAGAGAGAGAGATGAATGGTTTTTCACGCCCCAGGGGGAAAGAGGGATTATTTCTCCAAGACTTCAAGTCTAATGCTTTTGTATACAATTTAATGAGGCACAGATCACACGATGTGTCTTTTTTCTTACTTTCCTTCCAACCACAACTGCAATCCATGACAGTTGACTATATGAAGGTACCCCATCTATTACTTCAACAACCGAAGCTCATATTGCTTTAAATATATCATTCTAAACACCCTTTGTATAGGCTACTCATTTGCTCAGGTATTGAACGTCACCATCCTTTCCAAAATTACAGTTATCGAAATATAATAAAAACGGATTCACTGATCAATTTTGAAAGCATAATATCATTCTGAATGATAAAAAAGCAAAATCCATTTTCAAGCATCGTCAAATCGCATACTGTACATCGGAAAGACCTGCTTGAAGACTTCTCATTATAAGACAACAAACACGATCACACATCCCTCCCCTTTAACATAATTCATGCTGAGGCAAGGGACGCCGTCCAGTCCTGAGGAGCAACTAGGGGAAAACTCAGCAGTTGCACTCGCAAAAAAAGTTAAAATATTATTATTAATGAGAAATTTACCAGCCCAATGAGTCAAACAAGGTTCCTATAGAGGACTAATAAAAATAGACATTGACTGGATTGGATTAATGACTTTGGACCAGAAGGCCTGGCACTTGGGCCAGGGAGGTCATTCGTTGTAAATGTGAAACTATGGCTAAAGTCCGCAGTTACAGTCTGGAGTAAAAGTTGAGAAAAGTTGGTGGAAAAGATAGAAGAAAGGAAGTGGGAGAGGAGACTCGGTAAAATGCTAATTAGTGGGTGTAACTCGAAGCAGAAAGGACACTGCAAAGGCCCTTTGGTAATGCCTACGGTGCACCACGAGAGATGCACTGATGGGACTATCCCCTTATGGCCTGATAAGCAGCAAGCGCCCGTGTTTCGCAGTTTGAAGGATTAATCTGAAACAAACAAACCAACTGCCCCCTTTGGAACAACCACCTTCCCACACCACCTCACTCAATTACCTAAATACCATGACCACTAGACTGAGAGGGTCCCAATTGGCTAAACAACTGAAAAAAATGAGGAAGAGGAAGAAAAAGAGCCATAAAGCCTCGTGCTGTGGTCGAGGAAACCATTTAGCGCCAAGGAGCAACGAAGGTGGATTCTTCATGACAGGTGTGAATCATTTCCACTTAGCTTGTCACAGTTTGGCAAGATTAAACGTATTTGAAGCAAAAGTTGAGATGCTGTTTATTACCAAGACTGGTCTGCTTGTACGTGGGCTGGGGCCACTGGACAAATATGTAAAATAGCGGTGATAAGGAAGAAAATTGGATAAAGATGTCCAGATTAAGAAGAATAGATAAGTATAAATACATGAAACAATTAACAGTAGATAAGATTGATGGAGGAAAAAAGATATAACCACACCTGATGTAATACCATACTCGAAGGCAACAACAAAAAGGTGTAAAAATGATAAAAAAGAAAAATACCGAGAATGTAAAATAGGAATGTAAGTAAACGATGCAAGTTCATTTTAATGGAGATGTATCAAGGCTGCAAAGTTTACTAAGTATAGGAGGATGAATAAAGTATGCAACGTTTACTATGCAATCGTATGAGGGTGTTAATTAAAAAAATAATCACTGGAGGATATATTACTGAGGACAAAAAAACTTATTCTCCTTGGTCTCCCTAAGACAAATAGTGAGGAGAGAAATCAATCAAACTATAAGATATTCGAGGATAATACAAGCATTTGCGGTGGAATGGTGACAGGCGTAAAATAATCTTTTACGACTGTCACCATATGTCTAAATAAAAAAGTAAACAGAGAGTCATAGCCATGAAGCCCTCTGGATTAAAATAGGAGAAGTGTATCCTCCACAAGAAAGTAAGAGGTCAAAGAAAGGAGGAAGAACTTAATTATTCCATAAAAAAGGTCTAGGGGGCATATAGTAATGACGAAATTCTACAAAAGATTAAAGAAAATGAGTTTCTGTATGTGGGAGAATATTGCTACGAATAGTTACAAACCATAAATTCAGTTAATCTTATACAAGAACTGAATATTGTAAGGAATCAATAACCGAATGACCCAATAAAAAGGGGGATAGACGAGAATAAAGGTAGTAGTGGTTAAGTCACGAAGATCACGGCGCCACAACAAGAGAAATGCGATAAAGAAGCCGGGTAAGCATGAGAGAATACATGACTTGCCAGAAAATGAACAGAAAACTCGGTAATAAGGCAATGAGAACGGCAGATGAGATAAAGGAACAATCATAAATATAAAGCAACGTTGGAATAACCACTCTACTGGTATGAGGGAGTACTCATGTCCTTCAAAATGTAAGAACAATTTGGGGTTGCTTATGCTTAAAATGTAATTATTCCAGGTAGGATATATTCTTTTTATATACAGTATGCAATGCTCAAGTAGAAAAGCAACTTGAAAAGAATAATGCTTTATTATTAATGCGGATGCTTCAAAAGAGTAAACTAAAAAATCATAGACAAATTAGCATGAGATCATCCACATAATTTGGTCACTATAAATAAAAATACCTAGGATAGATAACAAATGCGTAATGGAATTGTGAAAAATATGAGCAGACATGAAAAATATAGAAAAAAAAATTATTAAGGAAATAGAAAATGAAACTAAAACACCAAATGAATGGGGGTAAATTAGAAATATCAATGGCCATATCAAAAGAAGCATGACATATAAAACAGAAGAGGGCAATTCTTAAACCACTGAAGTCCAATCCAGATGTAAAACCTTAATTATCGCTCAACGACATGCTTTACTTGCTAATTTTTTTTCAACAAAAACTATTAATGCTAAGAACTTGAAGTATTCTTTATTGTACAGCTGATTAAATTTTCTTTCAATTGATACAGAGTTTTAGATATTTTGTAAAAATTGTATACGAGTAAATTATTGAAGAAAATTCTCCATTCCTACCATTATCCCTACATTAAGGGGCCAGTTGTCTAATGGCCTCTGTCCAATGCCTTCTATCAAAGGCATCCTCTTCCACCAAACCTCTTCCCTCCAGATCATCCTTCGCCTTATCTCACCATCTAATTCCCTGTCTCTCTTTCCGATCTTGCCCCCGGGCCCCAACAGCTACCTCGCAAGCCCTCCTCACCCTCTTCCCACCATTCATCCTCAACACGTGCCCACACTATCTCAGTCGTGACACTCTTATCGCCTCTAAAATCTTAATATGCCTGCCGTTCTTCTTATTTCATCATTTTCCAGTCTTTCAAGCAGTGATATTCCCATAATTCACCTCAGCATACTCATCGCTGAGCTTTCAAGCTTTGCTTCCTCTTTTCGTTTTCGAGTCCACATTTCCCATCCATACATTAACACTGACAATCTTCCCTTCTGACTTATAGTAGATCCCAAGTATCTAAACTGTTCCACCTGGTTTATAACCGAGCCTCTACTTTCATGTATGGACATAAAATGCGTCATATGGAGCTCAACTAGTAAAAATATCCAGACGTAAAATAAGTGCTAACTACACAGTAAAACATTTAGGAACATTAGCTTAGTGGAAATTAGGTCAAAACCAATAAATTAGACAATTAAAGCGTGGAGCAATAAAAGGAAGATTGAGACCATCTTATAATGCCGAATACTGTGATAGGTTAAAAACGATACTTGGGAACTTTGACCAACCTATGGTTTGTACAGGTCTTAAAATGATTTTGCATATTATGTTTGAAAGATTTTGTTACAAAGTTATAGGTAAAAGTGATATCAACTTGCAAATTAGCCTATTTGAAACTTCTAGAAATAATTGAAAGTTCAGTGAGAAAATGGTGGATTGAATGATGGACGAAAATGTTGGAAAGATATTGCATCAAAATTGTGCTAAATTATAAGAATGTTATTACAATAAAAGTGAAAAAAAAATACACTTCAAAAATATCAAAATTTGACCTGGGTATGCTTGAAAGTCATATTCCCCATAGTAACAATTATCACAAATTTTAGTCATTTGTATTTTTCTTGAACTATAAAAAACAGTCTTTTAATAGGAATAAGACTTTAGGGAAGCTGTAAAAGCAATTAAATCTTTAGTGAGGTACTTACAGCATAACTACCGACAAGTGACAGGAAGCCCCACCCACCTGTCAGTTAGCTGGACACTCACTTTTGACCTTAGGCAGGGCCTTGCAGGGTGCTTTCGGTGACCACGGCTTGAGGAAGGGCGTGTAATTTAGAGGACTAAGGTTTGTATACTACAGAAAAATACAAATAACTTAAAAAATTTTTGATTTATTCCTACAAGAGTACAATCAATGAATGATTGATAATTATCTGGCATCATAACACCAATAGTCATTGATGCCGATTAGATTATGATTAATTAAGAGTTGGTTACTTGAGATAAAAAAAAAATAAATACATAAATTATAAAACATTTAAGATTGTACACACCTTTATGATGAGTAAGAATGTCAGCTTCCAATATGAACTAGAAAATGTCACTGGCATCGTACACACTTCCCCTCCATGAATCTTAGTGAGATTATACCTACCATCTTCACCACAAGATTTAGAGAGGCATTGTTCTCTGTGATCCCCAACACGGGAATTCAATCAGTAAATGGCTAACAGTCAGGGGAACCAAGCAATCATCCCAAAAGGGTTGGCACCCACCAGTCATCAAGAACTTGTGTGCTGAATGAATGTACCCAATTCTTAGGCAACAGAGGTCAGTTTCTACCATCTAGGCACATCATTATATATATCCAAGGAGGTATAGCACAAGTAATCTCAATTTTATTCTGATCTACAGAATTCCAGTAATGTCAAATATCACCAAGAGATCTTTTGATATGAGGCAAAAATTAATTACATGGAAATGGTTATCTCCCAGGAAGTAATTTGTCTGCTGCCTCTTTTGCTAATTTGTCCACCTCTTCATTTCCTAGTACTCCCACATGAGCTGGAACCCAGCAAAACTAGACTTCCTTGTTTGTGTTACAAATACATAGCAACTCCTAAATTTTTAAAACTATAGGGTTGATTGGATTAAAAACATGCAATGCATGTAAGACACAGTATCCCTATGCTGTTCTGCATGCTCCATAAAGGTAGATTGAACTTCTTCATTTACAATGTTGCTTTTTGAGCCCATAAAATACAAAAACGTCGACGCAAACAACAGGATCCATCTCTGATGTCAACGAGGGCTGACGCTAGCACCATAGCGAAGAAGTTGCAGCAACTTATCCTTGGAGGGCGGACCCGGTAACGCCAAGGATGACCACACCCGGTAAAACGGAGAAAGGGTCATGGACTCCACCGGGGTGAGAGGTGGGGCCGCTTCACTAGGGAAAGCGACACCATCTCTCTAGGACCAAGGTTGACTAGGTCTTAGAGGGGCTGCACTACTACTTGACGGTCTCTCGGAATAGAGCGAACAAGGAGGAGCTTCGGAGGAAGGGCAGGAAGTGGAAGAAGCATCCTTGGGTTTTTTTTGCTTCAAAGAAACCTTCGAAGGAGAAGAATCCTGCTTAGACTTCTTCTTTCGCCACCACCCAAACCTTTCCCACTGGGAGGCAGACCACTCCCAACACTCATTACACTTGTTATCACTATCACACCATTGACCTCTGCAGAAGGGACTAAGGGTGTGAGGATCGGTGTCGTCGGCAGACATGAAGGTACTGTAGGGCCAGCCCTCAAGTCTAGGGCAGGCACTAATGGTTGGCAGAAGTCAGCATACACACACTGAAACAGAGAAAGCACAAAAATTATTAATGGCAGTCCAAATGTTTGGTGAGGATGAAGAGCGGCAACCACCGTTCACCATCCGAGCCAAAAGCAAAGTGGGCTCAATCACAGGTGTGTGAGAGGGAAGGGTAGCAAACTAACACCCCACTAACTAGTAGGATGGGTAGTTATCCCACGCTAAATTTTAATGGCTTGTCCTTTCAGCTTCGCCGAAAGTAATACTCCTAACAAATAGCGTAGGTTTGTATTCCAGTTACGGAACAAACTGCCTTGTTAGAAAGGCCTTGAAGAATAAAGACAGCTACCCTCTCAAGTCAAAGTCATAGACAGCTTTAAGGATACCATAACTCCACGTGGTATCATAAGATTTTTTGGGGATCAAAATATAGTGTCACATGATGTTGCTTGAAAGCACACGACCGACAAACAGGTGACTTTCTAGACAGACTAGTAAATCCGTTGTAGAATGATATTTTAATTATAAAATAAATTTTTGAATATACTTACCCGGTGAATATATAATAGCTGCAACTCTGCGGCTCGACAGAAAACATACTCAAAAAACTCGCGAGCGATCGCTATGAAGGTTGCGGGTGTGCCCACCAGCGCCAACTGTCGGCCAGATACCACTCTTGTATGTAAACAAAACCTTCAATTCTTCTCGTCCCGCTGCGTCTCTATTGGGGAGGAAGGGAGGGTCGTTTAATTTATATATTCACCGGGTAAGTATATTCAAAAATTTATTTTATAATTAAAATATCATTTTTAAATATTTAACTTAGCCGGTGAATATATAATAGCTGATTCACACCCAAGGAGGTGGGTAGAGACCAGAGTTAATTATGTTTACAGCGTATAAGCTAAGAGTTTTTTCATTTTGACAGTTATCAATATAACAAAACCAAAATAAATAGGTACCTGGTAAGGAAGTTGACTTAGACGATTACTCTGCCTTGTAAGTCTGTCTTCCTTACGGAGCCCAGCGATCCTCTTAGGATGCTGACAGACTCCCAGGAGCTGAAGTATCAAGGGCTGCAACCCATACAACAGGACCTCATCAAACCCGTAATCTGGGCGCTCTCAAGAAATGATTTTGACCACCCGCCAAATCAACCAGGATGCGAAAGGCTTCTTAGCCTTCCGAACAACCCATAAAAACAATATTAAAAACATTTCAAGAGACAGATTAAAAGGATATGGAATTAGGGAAGTGTAGTGGTTGAGCCCTCACCCACTACATCACTCGCTGCTACGAATGGACCCAGTGTGTAGCAGTCCTCGTAAAGAGTCTGGACATCTTTCAAGTAAAATGACGCGAACACTGACTTGCTTCTCCAAAAGGTCGCGTCCATGATACTTTGCAGAGATCTATTTTGCTTGAAGGCCACGGAAGTTGCTATAGCTCTAATCTCGTGCGTCTTAACCTTAAGCAAAGATCGGTCTTCCTCACTCAAGTGGGAATGAGCTTCTCGTATTAACAATCTGATAAAATATGACAAAGCATTCTTTGACATAGGTAAGGATGGTTTCTTAACCGAACACCATAACGCTTCAGATTTACCTCGTAAAGGCTTAGTACGAGCTAAGTAGAACTTAAGAGCTCTAACGGGGCATAATACTCTCTCTAATTCGTTGCCTACGATCTCTGATAAGCTAGGAATATCAAAAGATTTAGGCCAAGGATGAGAAGGCAGTTCATTCTTGGCTAGGAAACCAAGTTGAAGAGAACAAGTGGCTTTTTCTGTCGAAAAACCGATGTTCTTGCTGAAGGCATGAAGCTCACTGACTCTTTTAGCCGAGGCCAAGCACACCAGGAAAAGAGTCTTAAGAGTGAGATCCTTCAGGGAGGCTGAATGTAAAGGCTCAAACCTGTCTGACATGAGGAATCTTAGGACCACGTCTAAATTCCATCCAGGTGTAGCCAAACGACGTTCCTTAGAGGTCTCAAAAGACTTAAGGAGATCTTGTAGATCTTTATTGTTGGAAAGATCTAAGCCTCTATGCTGGAAGACCGAAGCCAACATGCTCCTGTAGCCCTTGATCGAGGGAGCTGAAAGGGAGCGAACTCTTCTCAGGTATAAGAGAAAATCAGCGATTTGGGCTACATAGGTACTGGACGAGGATACAGATACTGACTTGCACCAGTCTCGGAAGATTTCCCACTTCGATTGGTAAACTCTAATGGTAGAAGCTCTCCTCGCTCTTGCAATCGCACTGGCTGCCTCCTTCGAAAAGCCTCTAGCTCTCGAGAGTCTTTCGATAGTCTGAAGGCAGTCAGACGAAGAGCGTGGAGGCTTTGGTGTACCTTCTTTACGTGTGGCTGACGTAATAGGTCTACTCTTAGAGGAAGACTTCTTGGAAAGTCTACCGGCCATCGAAGTACCTCGGTGAACCATTCTCTCGCGGGCCAGAGGGGAGCAACTAACGTCAACCTTGTCCCTTCGTGAGAGGCGAATTTCTGCAGTACCTTGTTGACAATCTTGAATGGTGGGAATGCGTATAGGTCTAGGTGAGACCAATCTAGGAGAAAGGCATCTATATGAATTGCTGCTGGGTCTGGGACTGGAGAGCAATAGATTGGAAGCCTCTTGGTCATCGAGGTTGCAAAGAGGTCTATGGTGGGTTGACCCCAAGTCGCCCAAAGCCTCTTGCACACATCCTTGTGGAGGGTCCATTCGGTCTGAATTACCTGACCTCTCCGACTGAGGCAATCTGCTAGAACGTTCAAGTCGCCCTGGATAAACTTCGTTACCAGGGAGATGCCTCGATCTCTTGACCATATGAGCAGGTCCCTTGCGATCTCGTACAGTGTCAGGGAGTGGGTACCTCCTTGTTTGGAAATGTACGCCAAGGCTGTGGTGTTGTCCGAGTTGATCTCCACCACTTTGTCTCGAAGGAGACTCTCGAAGCTCATCAAGGCCAGGTGAACTGCCAAAAGCTCCTTGCCGTTGATATGCATGCTCCTCTGACTTGAGGTCCACAGACCTGAGCATTCCCAACTGTCCAGTGTCGCACCCCAACCCAAATCCGATGCGTCTGAGAATAGAACGTGGTTTGGTTTCTGAACTGCTAGGGGAAGTCCCTCTCGTAGACTGATATTGTCTTTCCACCAATTCAGGCAAGTCTTTACTGTTTCGGAAATCGGGATCGAGACCGCCTCTAGCGTCTTGTCCTTTTTCCAGTGAAAAGCTAGATGGAATTGTAGAGGTCGGAGGTGTAGCCTTCCTAGCGAGACAAACTGCTCCAGGGATGATAGAGTTCCTACTAGACTCATCCAATTCCTGACTGAGCAACGTTCTCTCTTCAACATCCTTTGGATTACGAGCAGGGCTTGATCTATTCTGGGGGCAGACGGAAAAGCCCGAAAAACTGGACTGTGAATCTCCATCCCTAAATACAGAATAGTTTGGGATGGGATCAGCTGGGACTTTTCCAAGTTGACCAGAAGTCCCAATTCCTTGGTCAGATCTAAAGTCCAATTGAGATCCTTCAGACAGCGATGACTGGACGAGGCTCTGAGAAGCCAGTCGTCCAAATAAAGGGAGGCTCGGATACCCGATAAATGGAGGAATTTTGCCACATTCCTCATAAGCCTCGTAAACACGAGAGGAGCAGGACTTAGGCCAAAGCACAGGGCCCGAAACTGGTACACCACATTGTCGAACACAAATCTCAGAAAAGGTTGGGAATCTGAGTGAATGGGGATGTGGAAGTAAGCGTCTCTTAGGTCGAGAGAGACCATCCAGTCTCCCTTTCTGACCGCTGCTAAGACTGACTTCGTGGTCTCCATGGTGAACTTTGTCTTTGTGACAAAGGCATTCAGAGCACTGACGTCTAGCACCGGTCTCCAACCTCCTGTCTTCTTCGGTACTAGGAAGAGACGGTTGTAAAACCCCGGTGATTGAAGGTCCGAGACTTTGACCACCGCTCCCTTCTCTAGCAAAAGAGACACTTCCAGTTTCAGGGCTTGTCTCTTTGCTTCCTCTCGGTACCTGGGAGAGAGATCGATGGGGGAAGTCGCTAGAGGAGGTTTGCGTACAAATGGGATTTTGTACCCCTCTCTGAGCAACCTCACAGACTGTTGATCTGCGCCTCTCTTCTCCCAGGCTTGCCAGAAGTTCTTGAGTCTGGCACCTACTGCTGTCTGAAGCTGCGGGCAGTCAGACTCTGCCACGCGAGGACTCGGCTCCTTTCCTCTTTCCTCTCTTTCCTTCGGCACGAGTACTTCCCCTGCTGGGGGCTCTGCCACGAAAGGGCGGAATAAACCTGGACGCTGGAGTGTCTATCCTAGGTCTAGCAGACAAGGCAGACGAAGGGGTCCCTTTGCGAGCCGAGGACGCAAACAAGTCATGGGTGTCTTTCTGCACTAGCGACAACGCTATTTTCTTAACTAAAAGTTCAGGAAACAAGAACTTAGACAAAGGGGCAAAGAGTAGCTCAGATCGTTGACGGGGCGTCACTCCTGCTGATAGAAAAGAGCACAGAGACTCTCGTTTCTTTATGACTCCTGACGTAAACGAGGAGGAGAGCTCATTGGATCCATCGCGGATGGCCTTATCCATGCAGGACATAATGAGTAATGAGACATCTCTATCGGCTGATGAGATTTTCCTACTCAAGGCTCCCAAACACCACTCAAGGAAGTTGAAAACTTCAAAAGCACTAAAAATGCCTTTAAGTAGATGGTCAAGATCTGAGGATGACCAACTAATCTTCGAGCGTCTCATGGCTAGGCGGCGGGGAGAGTCTACAAGACTTGAGAAGTCGCCCTGGGCAGAGGCAGGAACTCCCAAGCCGAGAACTTCTCCCGTGGCATACCAGACGCTCGATCTAGACGAGAGTTTAGATGGGGGGAAGGCAAAGGCCGTCTTCCCTAAACTCCTCTTGGTTTCCAACCAATCGCCTAACAGCCGTAAAGCTCTCTTGGATGAGCGAGAGAGAACGAGTTTTGTAAAGGCTGGCATGGCAGCAGGTACGCCTAAAACAAACTCAGACGGCGGCGAACGAGGAGCCACAGAGACAAAGTGTTCAGGAAACAATTCTTTAAAAATGAGCATGACTTTTTTAAAGTCCATAGATGGCAGAACTGCTCTAGGCTCATCAATATCTGAAGGATGATCCTCAGGCTGAGGGTCAGCAACGTCCTCATCCGAAAGTTCCTCATCTGACAACTGATGAGAAACAAGCAAAGGGGTTGGCAATGCTTGACACGCAGCGTCCGCCCGCACTGGTGCATAAGTGGCGGAGCAGGACGCAGCGTCCTGAAACTGCTGAACAGTCTGGGAACTGTCAACAACAACAGGTGTGTGAGGACGCACAGCGTCCACCCGAGACTGCTTAGACCGCCTGGGTTGTGCAGTCAAAATAACTCTAGGTTGCGGAGGTTGACGCACCGCGTCAAAACAAGTCAACTCTGATGGTTGGCGAACGTCCTGAACGTCACCAGGCGCATCAGCGAGTTGCCTAACGTCCACATGCGGCTGAAAATCCACACGAGACCGCATCGGGTGTGGTACAACCCCAACTGTTTGACGTGAGATGGCTACACCAACGTCAACAGGACGCACAACAGAATGCTTGGGTGGCTGAAGGCCAGGATCTCCATGAGATAAACGGCTAGGTTCAACGGAAACCTTCTCTGCGTTGTAGTCTTCCATAAGGGACGCAAGCTTAGACTGCAGTATAACCCATTTAGGGTCTACGGTAACGGGTGCGGTAACAGAGACGGGGTTAGCGTCTGAGACGGCACAACTCTGCCTTGCTTAGGCGGCGAGCAGTCATCCGATGACAGCAACGGGTCCGAACTGTCCCAATGACTACATCCAGGACGTTGGACCTGTCCTGAAGGGACCGACTTGCGTTTAAGAGGCCTAGAAACCTTGCTCCATGGTTTCTTGCGTGAAAAGCCTTCGGAAGACGAGGTAAAAATGGGCTCTCTCGTCTTATGGTAGGGGCGATCTTGACGAGATACGCCTGATACCATAGAGGGAACGTCTGTTCGCTGATCAAGGCCTCTCGAACCCATAAGTCGTACGACATTGCTTCTCCCCTGGGCTTGGGAGCTTGCAAGAGGTCCCGGACTCGGTGAACGACAGGCACGAACAGACGAACCCTCGGTCGCAACACTGTTCACAACACTTTGCGCACTAATCACTTTCCCACTTTCCGCCGTGGCACTATGGCACTTAAGTTCCTTCACGTCAGCCATGAGTTGATTACGGTCACTTGCTAACGCTTCAACTCTCTCCCCCAAGGCATGAATAGCACGTAACATGTCTTGCATAGACGGTTCCTGAGTGCTAGAAGGGGGGTTAGGAACAACCACTACAGGGAAAGGATTAGGTTCAGGGGCATGTGGAGAGGAAAAATCTACGGACCTAGATGAACTTCTCCTTACCCTATCTCTCTCTAGTCTGCGTGCATATTTATCATATTCGAGCCAATCGAATTCCGAAAGGCCCACGCATTCCTCACACCGATCTCCCAATTGACAGGTTTTACCCCGACAATTGGAACAAACAGTGTGAGGGTCGAGAGAAGCCTTTGGAAGACGCCTATTACAGTCCCTAGCATTACACTTTCGAAATCTAGGTACTTGAGAAGGGTCAGCCATTTTGAATTAGTCAAAGAAAATTCCAAAAACAATCCAAGCCATCAACAAATAATCCGATTCAATAAAGAGTTCAAGAGTTTATGTTGAGGAAAAACACCTGTACTGCGAAAGCTCAAAGCAAAATAAAGTACTTCACCAAATATGATGGGAAAACTCCAGGTTCTACAGCGAGTATGAATACTGTACGTCTTGTCGTCAACGTCGACAGAGAAGAATTGAAGGTTTTGTTTACATACAAGAGTGGTATCTGGCCGACAGTTGGCGCTGGTGGGCACACCCGCAACCTTCATAGCGATCGCTCGCGAGTTTTTTGAGTATGTTTTCTGTCGAGCCGCAGAGTTGCAGCTATTATATATTCACCGGCTAAGTTAAATATTTAAAAATGAGTTTTTGAAACCAACACTGAGATGATGACAAAATACCCTTCTTTCTTAATCAGTACGAGCCTTACATTGACCATCTTTTCCATGATTTTACATAAACAACATGTTAATATAATTAGAGAGTAGCTTGCAGTTAAATCTTACTCCTTTCCAAGTTTTAAAAAAAAAATAAATTTATGGCTAGTTTCCAAACTGCAGATATCAGGTTTTGTACAAGACCCAACAGTGATGTTAGTCATGCGCAGCCCTATACCATGTACCAAAACACATTCTCTAAGAAGTTAACGCTATTAATGTGAAACCTATTGTCTCATGTACTGGGTGAGAACGTACCAGGATCATCTCCCCAAGAAATGCTCTCAGCATGTACTGGTGGTTCTCTCATCAATCTTCGAAATCTTGGCATCACTGAACCATCCAGGAACAGGAAAGAGCCAAGGGCCGCTGCTTACATCCTGAATAGCAGTGCTTGTGCTTGGTCTTACAAGAAACCTAGCACTAGTAGCAGGTGTGACCTCCTTGACCTCGTACCAAAATACCTCCTACGAACTATGTAGAGGAATGATCAGATTCCTCCTGTCACACAAGAGCAGCCTCCATCCCGAGGTGGAACAAACTCTCATAAGATTTTGAATACTTGGTCTTCAAGGAGCAGCTAATATTCAGTCTAAAAGATCAGCAGCTCAGAGGTATACAGTACTTCTAGTGTATTCTCAAACTGGACCAAGAACTGAATTGGAGTACTGTACAGTAAAACTTAGTAAAGAAAAGGATGACAACTTAAAGGTCTGTTCCTGTATGGGACAGAGTGTAGTACAGGTAATAGGAATGTGATCACCTATACTTTTTACTAACCCACCTCCCCATGTTGGGTTGGAGGCTGGTACAGCACAACCCTTCTCATGCCTTTACGAGGAGAAGTCGGACAAACTATAACAAGACTTGGAATAATTGGTCTTCAAGGAGTAGCTAGTATCCAGTCTGAAGGCTCAGCAGCTCAAAGAAATCCTTCCGGTGTATTCTCGAACTGGAACAAGAACCGAATTGGAGTAAAACTCAGTAAAGGAAAGAATGAGAGGTTAAAGGTCTGAGTAGCCAGAAGCCAAGGTGCTCCTAGCTCTTATGTCCTCACAAGCTGGAGAAGCACTAGACAATTCATTTCCAAAAGGGTGAACATAGGAGCGTGACACTGAGCAGAGCATAAGCACGTTGTGTAAATGCCTATTGGTGATGAAGAGTATTGACGATGATAGCGATTACTGTACTGTATGCTATGTAGTACCTTCATGATCTTTAGTACGTTCAGATCGGTCCTGATCTTGTCATGTCTCAATAACTGTTGGAAGAAGAATGGCAAAGAGAAAGGCGATCATTATCCAGATCAAGTGTATGAGATCTCTATATCATTGCTGGTAATGGGCACATGAACACCTGTATCACGTACCTCTCTTTGCAGGGTACGATGATACATACGCTCCTCCTGGTAGGTATCGTCCTCACATATAAGGAGAGAGATCATCAGAAACATGCAGCTACATTGATCAGATATCTAAACGACGTCGTCTTCTTTGGGTGAGTAGCAGTGTTGGGGTGTGGGCACTGCATTCTATACAAGGCCAAACACATGTCCAAATGGGGTGTATAACAATGTTTGTTCCCTCTCTCTCCTGAAAAAGAGATCACTCAGAAAGTGGAAAACAAGGCATAGCCCTTCATTCCTACTGGCAGTTCATGTGCTCATTCTTGTAAGAAACAAGGCACAGGTAGCAGCTGAGTGAGCACCTGTACCTTGTACCGATACATATACTCATGGATGGGAACATAACAGTTATGTGCCCACTCACCTCACGAACAAGGCAAGAATGCACTGGGATTCTTTCCCCCAGTGGAACGTTATCAGTACAGTACCGCACTTTCTCTTCCACCAGGAGAGAAACATTAGAAGTCTCATGTACATGACTCCTATAGATCAGTCTACAGTACCTGGACTTCAAAGACAGATTTTTTATTTTCCTAATGATGTAGCTAAAAAGTCACCTGTATCGACACTTCACGAAAATGGGTGGGAAAGTCACACATTGTTGTCTAGTCTTGGAGCATTAGAGGATAGAAAAATCTCAATGTATGGAAGGATTTTTGCATGTAGGATTGGTTGATTAATTTGAAGTTTTCTGGTATCCTAATATCTAAGGTCATTGACGCCGAACTGCACGTAGGAAGAATTCGATATATCAGTGTAGAATGCCGAAAAGGAGTGTAGAGCAAGTATGCACTAAGCATGTACTGAACGCATCAAGAAAATTTTGTGGAAGGGACACTTGGACGAGGATATGAGGACCTAATTCCCTCACTGACTGATAGCTTGAGGAAATATTTCCTCAATGCTCATAGCTGTATTAAAGGCATTTCTAAATTTTTTCATATATATGATTGTACAGTAGATCTAATCTCAATAATTATTTATGACCAAAAATAAACAAATGTTTAATTAAGCTTATGTTTTTCAGACTAGTTTTGAAATTTATATTTCAGCAATCTGTGCTAATAAATGAGGACAGAAAAATGGTCAATATTCAAATATGATTAATAGTTTTAATTAACGGTACTTAATGATCAATATATAGCCATATTAATTTATTCTTTCCCATTCATTGAGGTTGATGGTCAATGTTTTGTACAGTACTGAACAATGATTCCTAACTTACATCAAAATTTAGAATTGATTTCAGTTTGATACATTCTATTTGATGTCTGTCGTTACTTACAATAACGACATGGGAAATCAATTGTTATTGAATATCTATGTTCATATTGTATATGGAAAATGTTCTTTTATATTACATTGCGTTGAGTGGAAATGTGCAGGTTTCTGCACAAATGAAGGTTTTGTTTATATTTAATTGTAATAAGCATTGTTACCAAGGAATATTGTCTTGTGAATAGATGTATAAGTGGTTAACAATGCGATGTAAGTTGTTTGAATAGTTTCGTTCGGTTTGCGTTGAATAGTTGGTTTCGTTCGTTTGTTGTTTTCTTTGTCGTGGGCGAACGAAGCGGAAGTCATGACTTTGGGAGAGAGAGCGAACGCATTATGTTTACGACAAAGGCAGCAGAGGTAAATCGGGACAGTTGCTGCCTGTCACTTCTCAACGTATGTAGTGTGGTTTTTGGAGAACTTAATCAGAGTGAGGAGGATTTCACTTTGATTAACGATGCCGTTCCTTCCCAGCATTTAATGAAGTGGATGAATTAGTCAACCGAAGTTTGGATGAGTATCTTATAATATTTAATTACCTTGAATGGGATAAATCGCTAGGGATATGCATATCTGTGCGTGAGATTCCGTGACTGGGTAAAATTAAATATATATACTGTATGTGGTATCGTGGTAATCCGAACTCGGCAAGAACTTCATATGAAACCAAGTAAGTAATAATTGGGGCAAAAGCTCAATAGAATATAGTATGACCATTTATCTTTGTAACACAACGCAATGAATTCCTAATGTAGAGAAAGGGTCTTGAGTTCTCTTAAAGAATCTGGTAATTAGTAATTTGTGAATGACTGAAGTCATTATATGTTGTTGCTTGTTTGACCCTAATAAGTAACGATAATGTCAGTGTTAAATTTAGTTGGTTTATAACAATTTAGAAGATTCAAAGGCTATGGGGGAAAAGCCCATGCACTGGTTCAAAATAGAAGAAAGTATAAATGAGCAAATAATAATAGAAAAAATTAAAAACAACACTTCCAAGCACTCAACGAACATACAGATGAAAGGTCAAGTTCATTGGATCATATTGTTCAGCAGTTGAAAGACCCATCAATTCCCTTGTAAAGACAGCCCTCACTCTTCGCAGGGGTATGGTAACAGAGACAGGCACGAAGAATGAGAATCTGCGAATACTTGCTGCCCTTGGGTGGAATAACTCCTAACCCTATAAAGCTTTTCCTACGCACGGTCAATTAACACACTAAGTACATATTGTTTTTTTATGGTTTCTATCATAGTATCAAGTATTTTGTAATTGAATTAAGACATTTCAGTAAGTGCACAGTACATGTGCACATGTACATTATGTAATGGAAATAGTAAGGCTATGTTATAGCAGAGTACAGTACCTAACATTACAGTAGTCATCGTGACATATCATTATTATTATTACTTGTTAAGCTACAACCCTAGTTGGAAAAGCAGGATGCTATAAACCAAGGAAAATAGCCCGGTGAGGAAAGGAAACAAGAAAAAATAAAATCTTTAAGAGGAGTAACAACATTAAAATGATATTTTAATTATAAAATAAATTTTTGAATATACTTACCCGGTGAATATATAATAGCTGCAACTCTGCGGCTCGACAGACAACATACATAAAAAAACTCGCGAGCGATCGCTATGCAGGTTGCAGGTGTGCCCACCAGCGCCAACTGTCGGCCAGATACCACTCTCGGATGTAAACAAAACCTTCAATTCTTCTCGTCCCACTGCGTCTCTATTGGGGAGGAAGGGAGGGTCGTTTAATTTATATATTCACCGGGTAAGTATATTCAAAAATTTATTTTATAATTAAAATATCATTTTTAAATATTTAACTTAGCCGGTGAATATATAATAGCTGATTCACACCCAAGGAGGTGGGTAGAGACCAGAGTTAAAAATGTTTACATCGTATAAGCTAAGAGTTTTTTCATTTTGACAGTTATCAATATAACAAAACCAAAATAAATAGGTACCTGGTAAGGAAGTTGACTTAGACGATTACTCTGCCTTGTAAGTCTGTCTTCCTTACGGAGCCCAGCGATCCTCTTAGGATGCTGACAGACTCCCAGGAGCTGAAGTATCAAGGGCTGCAACCCATACAACAGGACCTTATCAAACCCCTAATCTGGGCGCTCTCAAGAAATGACTTTGACCACCCGCCAAATCAACCAGGATGCGAAAGGCTTCTTAGCCTTCCGAACAACCCATAAAAACAATATTAAAAAACATTTCAAGAGACAGATTAAAATGATATGGAATTAGGGAATTGTAGTGGTTGAGCCCTCACCCACTACTGCACTCGCTGCTACGAATGGTCCCAGTGTGTAGCAGTTCTCGTAAAGAGTCTGGACATCTTTCAAGTAAAATGACGCGAACACTGACTTGCTTCCCCAATAGGTCGCGTCCATGATACTTTGCAGAGATCTATTTTGCTTAAAGGCCACGGAAGTTGCTACAGCTCTAACCTCGTGCGTCTTAACCTTAAGCAAAGATCGGTCTTCCTCACTCAAGTGTGAATGAGCTTCTCGTATTAACAATCTGATAAAATATGACAAAGCATTCTTTGACATAGGTAAGGATGGTTTCTTAACCGAACACCATAACGCTTCAGATTTGCCTCGTAAAGGTTTAGTACGAGCTAAGTAGAACTTAAGAGCTCTAACAGGGCATAATACTCTTTCTAGTTCATTGCCTACGATCTCCGATAAGCTAGGAATATCGAAAGATTTAGGCCAAGGACGAGAAGGCAGCTTATTCTTGGCTAGGAAACAAAGCTGCAGAGAACAAGTAGCTTTTTCTGACGAAAACCCAATGTTCTTGCTGAAGGCATGAAGCTCACTGACTCTTTTAGCCGAGGCCAAGCATACCAGAAAAAGAGTCTTAAGAGTGAGATCTTTCAGGGAGGCTGAATGTAAAGGCTCAAACCTGTCTGACATGAGGAATCTTAGGACCACGTCTAAATTCCACCCAGGTGTAGCCAAACGACGTTCCTTAGAGGTCTCAAAAGACTTAAGGAGGTCTTGTAGATCTTTATTGTTGGAAAGATCTAAGCCTCTATGCCGCAAGACCGAGGCCATCATGCTTCTGTAGCCCTTGATCGTAGGAGCTGAAAGGGAGCGAACTTTTCTCAGGTATAAGAGAAAATCAGCTATTTGGGCTACAGAGGTACTGGACGAGGATACGGAAACTGACTTGCACCAGTCTCGGAAGACTTCCCACTTCGATTGGTAAACTCTAATGGTAGAAGCTCTCCTCGCTCTAGCAATCGCACTGGCTGCCTCCTTCGAAAAGCCTCTAGCTCTCGAGAGTCTTTCGATAGTCTGAAGGCAGTCAGACGAAGAGCGTGGAGGCTTTGGTGTACCTTCTTTACGTGCGGCTGACGTAAAAGGTCTACTCTTAGAGGAAGACTTCTGGGAAAGTCTACCAGCCATCGAAGTACCTCGGTGAACCATTCTCTCGCGGGCCAGAGGGGAGCAACTAACGTCAACCTTGTCCCTTCGTGAGAGGCGAATTTCTGCAGTACCTTGTTGACAATCTTGAATGGTGGGAATGCGTAAAGATCTAGGTGTGACCAATCTAGGAGAAAGGCATCTATATGTATTGCTGCTGGGTCTGAGACTGGAGAGCAATAGATTGGAAGCCTCTTGGTCAACGAGGTTGCAAAGAGATCTATGGTGGGTTGACCCCAAGTCGCCCAAAGTCTCTTGCACACATCCTTGTGGAGGGTCCATTCGGTTGGAATTACTTGACCTTTCCGACTGAGACAATCTGCTAGAACGTTCAAGTCGCCCTGGATGAACCTCATTACTAGGGAGATGCCTCGATCTTTTGACCAGATGAGCAGGTCCCTTGCGATCTCGTACAGAGTCAGTGAGTGGGTACCTCCCTGTTTGGAAATGTACGCCAAGGCCGTGGTGTTGTCCGAGTTGACCTCCACCACCTTGCCTCGAAGGAGATTCTCGAAGCTTATCAAGGCCAGGTGAACCGCCAAAAGCTCCTTGCTGTTGATATGCCTGCTCCTCTGACTCGAGTTCCACAGACCTGAGCATTCCCGACCTTCCAGCGTCGCGCCCCAGCCCAAGTCCGATGCGTCTGAGAAGAGAACGTGGTTGGGTTTCTTAACTGCTAGGGGAAGACCCTCTCTTAGACTGATATTGTCTTTCCACCAAGTCAGACAAGTCTTTATCTTTTCGGAAATCGGGATCGAGACCGCCTCTAGCGTCTTGTCCTTTTTCCAGTGAAAAGCTAGATGGAATTGTAGAGGTCGGAGGTGTAGCCTTCCTAGCGAGACAAACTGCTCCAGGGATGATAGCGTTCCTACCAGACTCATCCAATTCCTGACTGAGCAACGTTCTTTCTTCAACATCTTCTGGATGACGAGCAGGGCTTGATCTATTCTGGGGGCCGACAGAAATGCCCGAAAAACTGGACTGTGAATCTCCATCCCTAAATACAGAATAGTTTGGGATGGGATCAGTTGGGACTTTTCCAAGTTGACTAGGAGTCCCAATTCCTTGGTCAGATCTAGAGTCCAATTGAGATCCTTCAGACAGCGATGACTGGAAGAGGCTCTGAGAAGCCAGTCGTCCAAATAAAGGGAGGCTCGGATGTCCGATAAATGGAGGAATTTTGCCACATTCCTCATAAGCCTCGTAAACACGAGAGGAGCCGTGCTTAGGCCAAAGCATAGGGCCCGAAACTGGTACACCACATCGTCGAACACAAATCTCAGAAAAGGTTGGGAAAATGAGTGAATGGGGATGTGGAAGTAAGCGTCCCTTAGGTCGAGAGAGACCATCCAGTCTCCCTTTCTGACCGCTGCTAAGACTGACTTTGTGGTCTCCATGGTGAACTTCGTCTTTGTGACAAAGACATTCAGAGCACTGACGTCTAGCACCGGTCTCCAACCTCCTGTCTTCTTTGATACTAGGAAGAGACGGTTGTAAAACCCCGGTGATTGAAGGTCCGAGACTTTGGCCACCGCTCCCTTCTCTAGTAAAAGAGACACTTCCAGTTTCAGGGCTTGTCTCTTTGCTTCCTCTCGGTACCTGGGAGAGAGATCGATGGGGGACGTCGCTAGAGGAGGTCTGCGTACAAAAGGGATTTTGTACCCCTCTCTGAGCAACCTCACAGATTGTTGATCTGCGCCTCTCTTCTCCCAGGCTTGCCAGAAGTTCTTGAGTCTGGCACCTACTGCTGCCTGAAGTTGCGGGCAGTCAGACTCTGCCCCGCGAGGACTTGGATCCTTTCCTCTTTCCTCTCTTCCCTTCGGCACGAGCACCTCCCCTGCTGGGGGCTCTGCCACGAAAGGGCGGAATAAACCTGGACGCTGGAGTGTCTATCCTAGGTCTAGCAGACAAAGCAGGCAAAGGGGGAACTTTGCGAGCCGAGGACGCAACTAAATCGTGGGTGTCCTTCTGCACTAAAGACAAGGCAATTTCCTTAACTAAGACTTCAGGAAACAAGCACTTAGACAAGGGCGCAAAGAGTAGCTCAGATCTTTGACATGGCGTCACTCCTGCTGATAGAAAAGAGCACAGAGACTCTCGTTTCTTTAGGACTCCTGACGTGAATGAAGCGGCAAGCTCGTTGGATCCATCGCGGACGGCCTTGTCCATGCAGGACATAATGAGTAAGGAAACATCCCTATCGGCAGATGAGATTTTCCTACTCAGGGCTCCCAAACACCAGTCCAGGAAGTTAAAAACTTCAAACGCCCTAAACATGCCTTTAAGAAGGTGGTCCAGGTCCGAGGATGACCAACTAATCTTCGAGCGTCTCATGGCAAGGCGGCGGGGAGAGTCTACAAGACTTGAGAAGTCGCCCTGGGCAGAGGCAGGAACTCCCAAGCCGAGAACTTCTCCCGTGGCATACCAGACGCTCGATCTAGACGAGAGTTTAGATGGGGGGAAGGCAAAGGCCGTCTTCCCTAAACTCCTCTTGGTTTCCAACCAATCGCCTAACAGCCGTAAAGCTCTCTTGGATGAGCGAGAGAGAACGAGTTTCGTAAAGGCTGGCATGGCAGCAGGAACGCCTAAAACAAACTCAGACGGCGGCGAACGAGGAGCCACAGAGATAAAGTGTTCAGGGAACAACTCTTTAAAAACAAGTATGACTTTTTTAAAGTCCATAGATGGTGGAACTGCTTTAGGCTCATCTAAATCTGAAGGCTGATCCTCAGGCTGTGGTTCAGCAACGTCCTCATCTGAATGTTCCTCATCTGATAACTGATGAGAAAACGGCAAAGGGGTAGGCAACGTTTGACTCGCAGCGTCCGGCCGCACTGGTGCATACGTGACGGAGCAGGACGCAGCGTCCTGAAACTGCTGAACAGTCTGGGAACTGTCAACAACAACAGGTGCGCGAGGACGCACAGCGTCCACCCGAGACTGTTTAGACCGTCTGGGTTGTACAGTCAACACCATACTGGGTTGCGGAGGTTGACGCACCGCGTCAAAACAAGTCAACTTTGATGGTTGGTGAACGTCCTGAACGTCACCAGTCGCATCAGTGAGTTGCCTAACGTCAACGTGCGGCTGGAAATCCACACGGGATCGCATCGGGGGAGGTACAACCCCAACTGGTTGACACGAGAAAGCTACATCAACGTCAACAGGACGCACAACAGAACGCTTGGATGGCTGACGGCCAGTAGGTTCAACGGAAACCTTCTCTGCGTTGTAGTCTTCCATAAGGGACGCAAGCTTAGACTGCATGTCTTGCAGTAACACCCATTTAGGGTCTACGGAAGCGGGTGCGGTAACAGACGGGGTTAGCGACTGAGACGGCACAACTTTGCCTTTCTTAGGCGGCGAGCAGTCATCAGATGACGGCAATGGGTCCGAACTGTCCCAGTGGCTACATCCGGGACGTTGGACTTGTCCTGAAGGGACCGACTTGCATTTCAAAGGTCTAGAGACCTTGCTCCATGGTTTCTTACGTGAAACGCCTTCGGACGACGAGGTAAAAATGGGCTCTCTCGTCTTATGGTAGGGGCGATCTTGACGAGATACGCCTGATACCAAAGAGGGAACGTCTGTTCGCTGATCAAGGCCTCTCGAACCCATAAGTCGTACGACATTGCTTCTCCCCTGGGCTTGGGAGCTTGCAAGAGGTCCCGGACTAGGTGAACGACAGGCACGAACAGACGAACCCTCGGTCGCAACACTGTTCACAACACTTTGCGTAACAATAGGCACTTTCCCACTTTCCGCCGTGGCACTTTGGCACTTGAGTTCCTTCACGTCCGCCATGAGTTGATTACGGTCACTTGCTAAAGCCTCAACTCTCTCCCCCAAGGCATGAATAGCACGCAACATGTCTTGCATAGACGGTTCCTGAGTGCTAGGAGGGGGGTTAGGAACAACCACTACAGGGGAAGGATTAGGTTCAGGGGCATGTGGAGAGGAAAAATCTACGGACCTAGAAGAACTTCTCCTTACCCTATCTCTCTCTAGTCTGCGTGTATATTTATCAAATTCGATCCAATCGAATTCCGAAAGGCCCACGCATTCCTCACACCGATCTCCCAATTGACAGGTTTTACCCCGACAATTGGAAAAAACAGTGTGAGGGTCGAGAGAAGCCTTTGGAAGACGCCTATTAAGTCCCTAGCATTACACTTTCGAAACTTAGGAACTTGAGAAGGGTCAGCCATTTTGAATGTCAAAGAAAATTCCAAAAACGATCTAAGTCATCAACAAATAATCCGATTCAAAAAAAGAGTTCAAAGGTTTATTTTGAAGAAAAACACCTGTACTGCGAAAGCTCAAACCAAATTAAAGTACTTCACCAAATATGATGGGAAAACTCCAGGTTCTACAGCGAGTAAAAGTACGTCTTGTCGTCAACGTCGACAGAGAAGAATTGAAGGTTTTGTTTACATCCGAGAGTGGTATCTGGCCGACAGTTGGCGCTGGTGGGCACACCCGCAACCTGCATATCGATCGCTCGCGAGTTTTTTTAAGTATGTTGTCTGTCGAGCCGCAGAGTTGCAGCTATTATATATTCACCGGCTAAGTTAAATATTTAAAAATAAATATCTCCTGTATAAACGATAAAAACTTTAACAAAAAAGAAGACGAGAAACAAGACAAAACAGCGTGCCCAAGTGTACCCTAAAGCAAGAAAACTCTAACCCAAGATAGTGGAAGACATGGTACAGAGGCTATGGCACTACCAAAGACTAGAGAACAATGGTTTGATTTTGGAGTGTCCTTCTCACAAAAGAGCTGCTGACCATAGCTAAAGTCTCTTCTACCCTTAACAAGAAGAAAGTGGCCATTGAACAATTACAGTGCAGTAACCCCTCGGGTGGGGAAGAATTGTTTAGTAATCTCAGTGTGGTCAGGTGTATGAGGACGGAGGAGAATAAGTAAAGAATATGCCAGACTATTCGCTGTGTGTGTAGGCAAAGGGAATATGAACCGTAACAAGAGAGAAGGATCCAATGTAGTATTGTCTGGCCAATCAAAAGACCCCATAACTCTCTAGCAGTAGTATCTCGACGAGTGACTGATGCCCTGGCCAACCTACTACCTACCAACAACAAAACACTATTGTCCCTATCTAATAAAATACTTGCCGATACTGTAGTGTATATTACTGTATATATGTGTAGTACTATCACTGCAGTCTCAGCTCAGCTCCACAGTTGAAGGTCATCTCAGCTAGCTCCAGAATCGGCTTAACTGGCACAGGGGACACCTAGTATCCCCGCCGCTTACCCGGCACAGGGGACACCAGCTCCCTGACAGGGCTAACTCCTACTGTATCTACACTGAGGTTACCCATATCCGTGTCTGGCCACTTTTTAGGTGACTGGATATGGAATCACCTGTACTACGAATACAGACACTGCAGAAGTGTGTATATGTATTTCTTGTGCACAGTATGCATGGTACAGAGTTCACATCTACAAGCTCGTAGGGATAACAAAATCCAGCATCAAGACCAACCCAGCCAGAGTGACCAGGCATACAGACACATGCAGCTGCAGTGACTGCAAGATTTTATTAGAGAAAATACAAAACCACTTAAAAAACCATGGGTCTTTTGTTTTCTCAAAGGTAGGAGGAATTAACCAAAGCCCAAATTGAAGGGGAGCATATCACCTGCTATACCAGAACCTTCAGCTGTGACACCACCTGCCAACAACCCAGACAAGACCTCTCCTCCAGCTGCCACTCCACTGACCTCCGCTCCAGTACCTAAGGCTGATATATTGTGGAGGATTAATTTTTTTTTGCTTTGGTTTTGCCGAGAGAGAGAGAGAGAGAGAGAGAGAGAGAGAGAGAGAGAGAGAGAGAGAGAGAGAGAGAGAGAGAGAGAGAGAGAGAGTGGGTATGCGTGTGTGTGTGTTCGTGTGTGCCACCGAGCAAGAGGTAGTTAGCGTAATGGTTGTTTGTAGTGAGAAAGACTGTTGGTATAACTGAAGTTGTTTATTTACTTTTTTAGCTATGTTAGGGCAGTGGCGAATGCTTTTTCTATTTGACTGTAGCAGGAGTCAGTTGTGTCCCGAATGCTGGATTATTATTTTTCTTTGGTTCATCGACCAGCCAGCTTGGAAGTGATTTTTTATATAAGCGTAAGTACAGTGTTTTTATTTATCTTGTTAAGTGCGATTGTGAATGATCGAAATTTTATGGTTTATCTTTGATTATAGTGCAATAGTTTAGTTAGCTAGGAGTGTTCATAAGTGTGTGTCTTTATATTGCAGACTGTAATTCCTCCTTTGGACTCCTTTGGAGTTTTATTTTGGCCTGAAAGGTGTTGCTTGCCAGCCGTGTATATGAATGTAGGAATAGACTCAGATACATATATAGAATTTTGAGTGGTGATAACTTGGCTGTAAAATAGGGATTTTTTCCTTTGTTTTTGATAATGGCGATGCGGATGTTGATGACAAGGATGATGATGACCACTTAAATGATTGCACAGTCGAATTAGCTGTACGATAATATTGTTTGCCAGGAAGTTGTGGCAGTGGGCTACAAGGACTGTTGCCAATGTGTGGACGACGATGACCATACACAAACTTATATATTAAATATTTAAGTGATTTCGCTTGTTATGTTTTAGTGTTAACATGTGATTATTTGTTGCTGGTTTATGGAATATGGTTGGTGTTTTAGTGTTAAGTGATTTATTTTAGTCTTAAGTGTGTTTTTCGGTACTGTGTGTGAACGGTCGGTGTTGGGTTTCGTAGAAAGATATTTTCTGATTATTGGTGAGGTGCTGTGTACCCACACGTACCGTTATATATATTCAAAATATCGTCTGTTTTGGTAATTTTTTTGTTTTAGTGATAAACTTGATTAGTAGTGTGATTTTTGTTGTGGTTGTTCGTTAGAAATATAATGTTAAGGTTATGTTTTGTTTTACTGTTCCCTTTGTTCAGTAGTCCAGTTGACGTAAAAGTAAAGGGAAAGTTTGTGTTGTGAGACAATTTGTCTGTTTAGAGTGATCAAGGGTGTGGGGCTTGTTCTTGCAACATCCCACCACAATATCAGCCATGGACTTGGAAACCTCTACAGATTCTCAGGCACCTGATCTGGCAGAGTCACATCTACTAGATTACAACTGCACCAGGTGCCTTACTCAGCTGCTTATCAAAGCCACTGCCACTCTAACCACCGCTGTCGAGCCTGGTTCACAGCTACTGCCCACGGCTTTTGACCCCAAGCAACTTTCAAAATTCAAGCTGCCAGATGTGGAAGGGGCACCTTCGTATGCAATGGTGACTGACTGCCATTGCAACAGCAAACCCATGCATCAAGATGAAAGCCAGAACCAACCTTAAGGGTGACCAGATCATCACCCTGGAAGACCACGCCAGCACAATCTGCCTTCAGAAGGAGGCCTCATTGACCCACTTGGATCCAACCAAGAAATTAAGGAAGGCAGTTGTCTGTTACTTCCCCAGCGACATGCCGCTGTCTTTCATCACTGATTGCAGCAACGTCCATCATGCAGCATGTTGTCTTGGCAGACCCAAGCGACCCACCAGAAGAGTAATAGTCACCTTCATCGGGAAAATTCCAACTTCATTAGACCTTGGACTATGGGGACTTTTCCCTATGGTTAACCTGGAAGTTGATCCAGTAAGTTGTTTCAACTGCCAATGGTTTGGCCACCACAAGGCTGCCTGCAAAAGTCCATTGGTCTGTGGAGTCAGAACCCCACTCAAGAATGTATCGACACATACAAGAATGAGTTGGAGACCCATCCAAAGTAGCCCAACTCTGCTGGATCCCACCACGCCTGAAAATGGAAATGTTCACAGCGGGTCAGGAGATTGGAAGCACTGCAGACTGCCCCACCTTCCACAGCAGCAACAGTATAGCCACAGCACCAAAGCCCCAAAGGGCTCCTCGTTCCAGACCACCACGTCAACCACCTACCAATCCTACTCAAGTCACCGTTCCTACTCCTGCCATAGCTCCCACCCCAGTCACCAATCTTGATCCAAGTCATGGTCCCTACCCTTATCCTTTAACCTCCATCCTTATCTCCAAATCAGAATCCTTGCCCCTTGAAAAGCTGATCCCCTTGATCTTCCAGGTTGTAACTAAAGTCTGCTCCCCTAGTAACACACCCCCCCCCCCAAGCAAGGATAAACTACTACGCTTTGAACTGCTCCTTTTCTTTACCACTAAAGATCCTTCCTCCTCTCCCAGTCTCTCCTACTCACTGGGACTTTACTACTTTCTCTAACACTAAAACTCTTCATTTTGGTTCCAATTTGGACCTGGTTTCCTAGTCCTCCTAGCGGTTATGCTCTTGGGGCTAAGCGACTGCACCTCCCTGCCTACTTTTATGTTCTCTGGGCTGAGCGACTGTGCGTCCTTTCTAAGTCCCTGCTCTGATTGTGTGTGCTCTTGGGCGAAATGATTCTCTAGTAACTCTGAAAAATAAGATTGCACTGGGCGAAGCAATACTCTTGAGCAAAGATTTTACTGGGCTGAGATCAGAAAAGACCCTGACCACACCAGTCGGGTCTTCCACTCTTGGAGGCTATGACTGGATGTCTAAGAGCCCCGCCCGGAAATAATGTCCGAGCAATCTGACCGACCGACTATCACTACAGTAGAGATAACTATACTGTAAGTATTCGCTGGTTTCGTTCAGACGACTCTCACTGTTTGACAACTTACTGCCAACGTAGCCTACATTTAAATACTGTATTGTAGCGTAGACTACAGTCCAAGTAGTAGTTTATGTACAGTACTGTACAGTATAGTTAATAAACAATACTATACATTACTGTAATACAGTACTGTACAATATTTTTACAACGATACTGCCTTCAAGATTAACTAAGGGTACAGATTTTACACAAAGACCACTAACCCTTTTCATATGATGTTCTACGCAGAAATCTTGAACATGACACAACTCTTGATGCATTACCTCTTGCACAGTACTGCTGGGAATCATACCCCTGTGCAGTGTTTATATTTACTCGGCAATGTATTATAGATGTATGTAATAGTATATATAAATATGACAAATTCATATATAATTTGTATTTTTCCTAACTATACAAACCTTAGCTATTTAATAAGGGTTTTTGGGCTCAAGCCATGGCGTCCTGATGGAAGGTTCCTGTTTGGTAGCTTCCTTGGGTATAAGACTACTAAGATATTCCCAGAGAATTTAACCACAGGTTATCACAGAATTCTAACTTCTGGAGCGAGTATCTCAAAGGTTTCCCTTTAAGACATCGTAATACAACAGGGGACACGCATGTCTGAACGTGCCACATAGCTATCTTCACCCCGAACAGAGTTAATGCTTCGGTGTGTAAGGGCTGAGAATAGCTGGGAGCCGTTCCACAGCTAATCTCACTCGTGGCTACTACTGATACTCGAGACGTAAACAAACGGACGCCATTGCTCTGATGACGTCACGCCCGTCTTTATCCTTTGTTTAGTAGCTGCCCTACTTAGACGGATTTTCCCTTGTGTTATCTTTATCGCTTTGCATCTTCGCTATGTCGTTACCTTCAGCCTCGCCTTCTTCTGGAAAGTTGAGTACAAGGTTCCAGTATTGTTTAATTAAGCTCTGGCCGTAAAGTAAATATTATTTTGCGAAATAATTGATGTTTTGTGGCAGAGCTGTGCCTCTACCGGACCCGCCATTTTATGGCGTCGTTGTTGTTTTGCATGTCTTATTTAGTTAGCCACAACAACGCTTCCGGCATTATATACTAATCGAATACATTAGTTTATTTAGTCTTCATAGCTAGGAACTTTTATATCGTGTTTAGACGCTTTTTATCGGTCATCGATTGACCTCATACCAGTCGGCTACTATAGCCCCCAGGCCAGGAGCCTACATACAAGTGTTCATGCATGATTTATTAGTGATCCTAGACTAAGTTATGAAGATAGTGGCATTATTATTTTACAATACTTTTGACAGTGATGCAAATGTTTTCGCCTTCAGGGACCATATAGGGGATAGGCTAGTCAGTGATTCTTTCTAGCCTAACCTAACCTTAGGACCCCTATATGCTTCCTTCATCCCCTGCCTTGGCATTCCCTCTATTTAGCCTTGATCCCTTTTCTGAGTAAAGGGATTAATTGTCTAATAGAGTATATATCGCCTCTCCGTCCTCCCTAAAGGAATGAACCCCCTTTAGGATTGCGTCTGAGAGTGAGGTTAGGCTAGCCTACCTCTATGGCTAGGATAGTCTATGACTTTCCTGCGATAGCGATATGTCTTCTTCCTTGCCTAGTTCAGGACTTTTAGCCCTGTTCTAGGTCGGGTTAGGAAGGTTTCTCTGTTCCATGCTGAAACTGTACTCTTGCACCGTTTTAGCCGATCAGCCTGATCTTAGGTTAGGGAGTGTCCTCCCTTCCCTTAGTGGCCGCTCTGGTACAGAAACCCTTCCTGGGAAGACCTCTCTCTTCTCCCTCCCCACCTATCTCTTGTATAGCCTAGCCTATGCTTAGGTTAGTTTATACTCATCTGTCCCCTGTCCTACAACTCCTCCTTAGGGTGGATGAGTAGGGCTACCCGAGCTTCCTTGTGCAGTCCGCTCTGGTACATATACCTTCATAGTGTCCTATAAGGTTAGTTACTAGTATAGTTCTGCATATGGGAGTCTCCCCCCCCCCCCCTCTTGGGTGTTCCCTAGCCCTCCCTTGGGCTACCTAGCTCCCGATCCCTAGTGACCCCTGCTCATGGATGTTAGAGCCTGCCTCTATCATGGGTACACCCTCTCAGGGAGGGGGAGGGATGTCTGGAACCCTGACGGTACTTCCTGCATCCCTTTCCCCCCTCCCCCTGTCTCTCTATCTATCCGGGTGCCGGTCTCTTGCCGCCTCTACTGTCGGCAATACCTGCCTCCTTCTTGGTGACTTCCCTACCCTTGCCGCCAACCCCCCGTGTACCGAGGGACTGCCGGCTGCCGCCGGCTACTACCGGCGGCTCTCCTACTCCTATCTAATCGTCCGCCTGCCGGTCGATCACCGGAGTGCCGGCATATACTGCCGGCAACTCGATATTACCTGTACCATCCTTATCCCAGTCACCAACCTGGCATCCTCCGACTGCCGGAGCCGCCGCTTCCTGCCGGCGTGCCGCCGTTGTGCCGGCGGCCGCCATCCTGGTATCTAACTGACTTTTGAAAATTGTCTGTTCTAATGCCAGAATCTATGCTGGAGCGAGCTCCGGCATGCCGGCGGCTTGCCGGATGCCTCGGAGGCGTCAAGAATACTTGCACCCCCTCACTGTAGCTATCATAAGACTAGGATAGCCCTACATGGCAAACAGATAAGCTGCTTTTGCTATTAAGATCAGTACCTAGTACTGCTCTATTAGTGATCATGCTGTCTCTTTGCATTCTTCTAATTCCAGCATGCTATGTGCATCTTAGCACGGCTGGTTGCCAGAAGCAGTTACCTTTAATGAGGCCTTCTGGCTCTTAACTGGGAACCGAATGAATTCGATCCCAATCTTGTCCTTGGTTTTCCATGGAGTTCCAAAATACTGGGAATCCTAGGAAACTATATCCAATGATCTCGGTCATTTGGATTATCCCAGGACCAAGCTTATGGTAACCAGCCGGGCGAGATGCATGGAGCGTGTTCTCCTTTACTGTTTTCATTCTCTATGCATCACACCTTCTTTAAGTTAAAATTAATGATTAATATTAACTTAGTTTAAGAGCCATTCTTATGACTCCCCCATACTCATTTTCTCTTTCTTCCACAGGAGGAGCAGATGAAGTGTGACTTCGCCTTCTGCGCTGTGAAACGCCCGCAGTTTTACGGGCATACGGCTTGCAGGACTCACGCCCCTTGTGCAGACAAGAAAGGGGATTTGAAGTTCTTGAATCCACTGGATTGTACGGTCTGCCAGGCCCACCTAGTTGAGGCCTTCCATAACCCTCCCTCAGCGGAGGTTAGAGACATTTCTCGTGAAAAGCTGCGCAAGTGGGTGCGTGGCTTTCAGAAAAATGCTACCGGACCGTACCTGGCCACCGAAGAACTGAGGTCCCTGTTGTTCCCTAAGGCCTCCCCTGACTCAGTGGTTCCAAAAGAAGCAATCCCCACTGTCCAAATTACGGTGGAACCTGATGTGGTCATGGCTCAGTCCATGCACGAGTGTCGTTTAGATTCCGAGGATGATGAACAGATCTCAGACGTCTCGGAAGACACGGAGAAGACGCTTATGGCTCAAGGAGCCGAAGAGGACGAAGACAAGGTGGAATACACCGAGTCGGAGCTTGGAGCTGCTCCCTCGTCCATCCCTCCTCCTACTCCTACACCGACGGAAATGTCCATTCCGTCTACCTCCTCGACTCCGGATCCTTCCTCTTCTACCCAAGAACTGATCCGGCTGATTAGAGCCGTCATGGACGACAGGCTGAAGGAGAACCAGGAGTCCATCAGGTCAATGATTGGATCCAGAGAACCGAAGAAGATTTCGGTCAAGGATCTCCCAGCTTGCTCTCATGCCAACCCGTGGAGGTATGCAGACCATATGGTTATTGCGACCGGCAGGATCTTTGTTAGTGACAAGATCGGCACGGTCCCGTTGGAAGATGTGGAGTTCTTCCCAAGCTTCGAGGCCTACCCGGACTGTTACGTCCGGCTTCGTTCCGAACCTGCCTCGAAGGAAGAGACCGAACCTAAGGAAGAGATAGTGTTCGATCTCGCAAAGGCCCAGGCTATGCTAGCCTCCGCATTTAAGAGTAGGGGCTTTACCTGCTCTAAGCTTCCGGCTTTGAGCAAGAAGCATCCTACATACGTCGCACCTGACACTGCGGTTCTTCCTTTCTTGGAAAAGGCCTTAGCTGCATGCCTTAAAGCGGCGGAAGAAGGGAAACCCTGCCCTGCACTGGAGGAGTGCAGACCCTTCTCCATCGTGACCCCCCCTGACGCTCGACACTATAAAGATGTTCAGCATACTTTCGTCGTGGGTAGGCTCGATCCTGACGTCGCCGGACGTCAGTTTAATGAAGACCTCCCTAAGTTCAATGATCACCTCCTTCGCCGGGAACAAGACACGAAGGAGAGGCTTGCGGCATCTCTTTCTCATCAAGTCCAACTGGAAGTGATGGCCTGTGACACAAGAGTACCAGATCACTACATGGTACTAGCCAAATCCCACTTACTGACAGTAATGAAGGACTTGTACCACTTCATAAAGGCTCGCAGAGCCTGTCGTGAATTCGTGTTTGCCGGTGCCACCGTGAAACACGAACCCCGGAGACTGATTTCCTCCAACATCTGGGGAAAGCACCTGTTTCCTTCTGACCTTGTCAAGGAAATAACTGACAGAGCCGCCACGGAGAATAGGAACCTTCTCCACAAGTGGGGCATGTCCAGAAAAAGGAAACCCTCTCAGGACGATGGACCTCAGCCTAAGAGGAAACCGCAAAAGCCAAAACCCCAGCAACGTCAGCAACGACGTCAGTTTCCGGGACCCGCTACCTCCCAAGTGGTTGCCCAACCACAACAGACCTTTCAATTGGTCCCCCAACCGGTGTTGTCACAGTCACCGGTCTTCACCCCTGCCTTTGAGCAACCATCCACTACCTTTCATGCCAAAGGTAGAGGCTCGTCCAGGGGTGCAAGCAGAGACGCATCTCGTCGTCCCTCCAGAGGTAGAGGAGGAAAGGGAGCTAGCGGCCGAGGCAACAAGTCCTCGGGACACCAGAAGCAATGAAGTGCTTCCGGTGGGAGGAAGACTCCGCCAATTCCAGGATCGTTGGACCTTCGATCCCTGGGCACACAGCATCATCAAGAACGGTCTAGGCTGGAGTTGGACGCAACCACCCCCAATCTTCCAGCGGTTCTTCCAACAATCGACCCCCATTCTGGAAGAATATGTTCTAGACCTCTTGAACAAGAAGGTGATAAGGAAGGTAAAGTCCACCAGGTTCCAAGGGAGACTGTTTTGCGTTCCCAAGAAGGACTCAGACAAACTCAGAGTCATTCTGGACTTATCCCCCCTCAACAAGTTCATAGAGAACAACAAATTCAAGATGCTGACGCTTCAACAAATAAGGACCCTTCTGCCTCAAGGTTCCTACACGGTCTCTATAGACCTGGCAGATGCCTATTGGCACATTCCAATGAACCATCACGCTTCCTCCTACCTAGGATTTCGACTCCAAAGGAAAAGCTACGCCTTCCGGGCCATGCCATTCGGCCTCAATGTGGCCCCTCGGATCTTCACAAAACTGGCGGATGCCATAGTACAACAGCTCCGCCTAAGAAACGTCCAGGTGATGGCCTACCTCGACGACTGGCTAGTCTGGGCTCCATCGCCCGAAGAGTGTGCAAAGTCTTGCAACGAAGTTACCCAGTACCTAGAACACCTGGGATTCAAGATCAACGAGAAGAAATCTCGCCTCTCTCCAGCTCAGAAGTTTCAGTGGTTGGGAATCCACTGGAATCTTCAGTCACACCGCCTTTCCATCCCCCAGAAGAAAAGGAAGGAAATAGCAGGGTCTGTCAAGCGACTACTGAAATCCAAACGCATTTCAAGACGACAGCAGGAACGAGTTCTAGGCTCTCTACAATTCGCCTCAGTGACAAACCCAGTGCTTCGCGCACAGCTAAAGGATGCCGCGGGAGTCTGGAGACGCTCGGCATCCATCGCTCGAAGAGACCTCAAGAGACGGCTTCCAAACAGACTTCGACGCCTCCTAAAGCCGTGGTCGGAAGCAAAGGCCCTGAAAAGGTCCATTCCTCTCCAACACCCTCCTCCATCACTCAACATCCACACGGATGCCTCACTGGAAGGCTGGGGAGGTCACTCCCACCTGAAACAGGCTCAAGGGACCTGGTCTCCACTATTCAAGACGTTCCACATAAACATCTTGGAGGCCATGGCGGTCCTTCTAACTCTGAAGAAGTTATCCCCACCGCCCTCGATCCACATCCGTCTAACCCTAGACAACTCGGTGGTAGTTCGTTGTCTCAATCGCCAAGGCTCAAGATCGCCCCAGATAAATCAGGTGCTTCTCCCAATCTTCCGTCTGGCGGAGAAGAAGAAGTGGCACCTGTCTGCAGTTCACCTACAAGGATTCCGCAATGTGACAGCGGATGCTCTATCTCGGACAAACCCGATAGAGTCGGAATGGTCTCTAGACGCAAGATCATTCTCCTTCATCTCTCATCAAGTCCCAGAACTTCAGATAGATCTCTTTGCAACGAGCGACAACAATCAACTTCCTCTGTACGTAGCCCCGTACGAGGACCCCAAAGCAGAAGCGGTGGACGCCATGTCACTGGACTGGAACAGGTGGTCCAAGATATACCTGTTCCCTCCCACCAACCTTCTGTTGAAAGTCCTCTCCAAACTGAGAACCTTCAAAGGGACAGCGGCCCAAGTGGCTCCCAAGTGGCCCCGGAGCAACTGGTACCCCCTGGTCCTGGAGCTGCAGCCCAAGCTGATCCCTCTCCCGGGCCCAGTTCTCTCTCAACAAGTACAGAAGTCGACTGTCTTCGCTTCATCATCGAAAATCAAGGACCTTCATCTCATGATTTTCTCTCCCTTGCCGCAAAGAAGAGGTTTGGGATCTCGAAGAAAAGTCTAGACTTCCTAGAGGAATACAAGACCGAATCCACGAGACGGCAATATGAATCATCCTGGAGGAAATGGGGCTCCTTTGTCAAGACAAAAAATCCTAGAGAAATCACCATTGATTTCTGTATGTCCTTCTTCATTCACCTTCATGGACAAGGATTAGCAGCCAATACGATTTCAACCTGCAAATCGGCCTTGACTAGACCAATTCTATATGCTTTCCAAATTGATCTGTCCAACGACATCTTTAACAAATTACCAAAAGCATGTGCTCGCCTACGCCCAGCACCCCCTCCGAAACCGATCTCCTGGTCACTAGACAAGGTACTCCATTTCGCCTCCAACTTGGACAACGATTCATGCCCCCTCAAGGATCTGACTCAGAAAGTTATATTTTTATTTGCTCTCGCCTCGGGAGCTCGAGTCAGCGAAATAGTGGCATTATCAAGAGAAGAGGGACACATCCTGTTTGCCGATTCAGGAGAAGTGACCCTCTCCCCTGATCCGACGTTTCTCGCTAAAAACGAATTACCCACCAAAAGATGGGGCCCTTGGAGAATATGCCCCCTGAAGGAGGATGTCTCTCTATGTCCAGTAGAGAGTCTCAAGGTCTATCTTCGCAGAACTTCGAACTTTGGTGGAGGCCAACTCTTCAAAGGAGAAACATCGGGCAGCGACCTGTCACTGAAACAATTAAGAGCGAAAATCACCTACTTCATTCGCAGAGCGGATCCGAACAGTACACCCGCTGGTCATGATCCTAGAAAAGTGGCATCTTCTCTGAATTTCTTTCAGAGCATGGACTTTGAAAGCCTTAAAAACTTTACGGGCTGGAAGTCCTCGCGAGTTTTCTTTAAACATTATGCGAAACAAGTGCACGAAGTCAAACATTTTGTGGTAGCCGCAGGTAGTGTTATGAAACCTGCACCTAACTCTGCGTAGAACAGTGAGTTACTTGGGACTCTAACTCTTCGGGTGCCTATGTTGACCCTCGAGCGATTCATAGTGATGTCTAAAAACACTTAGTGCTTTTATAACTGTTCTTATCCCAGGTGAAATGTCATAGTGTCACACAAGTGCCGCATGCCTTGAGCATGATGTGTTGTTTAAAGACTTGCGTTCCTCGAGAACGAGTACCTACTAATCCTGAAATTCCTTTTCAGATTCAAGAGCAAGCCTTTATTTCTATGTACATTATTATTACTGTAAATGAACTTTACTTTTGCTGTAAATTATTTAATTTATGCATTGTGAAATGAAATTTCTATTTTATTACTTATGCGTCTCTTTCAGCTCCTACCTACTATGAAATACATACTGTCATAGTTTTATTTATTCCTCCTCTCTTATGGTCATGAAGAATTTAAGATGTCTAATCCTAAATTATATTCACCCTGTCTCAGTAAGGTTCCTACACGAATACTTACTTCTGATAACCAAGAGATGAACTCTATACACAGTGCCCAACCACCACTGGTCTAATTCAGAATGTTCCTATACAAATATCAAACATTCTGCTTCATCTCTAAGTTCTTAAAAGTTCTTCTGTCAGGATGAATAGCCCTTCAATACCACTTTGACGTCGGCATAGCCCATGGGAACTTCCTACCAATGGGGGGCAGGATACTTCGTTCCTATGGTTCTTTACCTAAGATTACTTTGCTGTTTTGTCAATGCCTAGGCACTTAACACTGGGGGAAAATCTACCACGATACATTGATTCTCTGGTACTCTTCCATCAGGACGCCATGGCTTGAGCCCAAAAAACGGATTTTGAGCGAAGCGAAAAATCTATTTTTGGGTGAGATAGCCATGGCGTCCTGATGGACCCTCCCTACTACTTCGTCCAGTTTTGTTCCCACCCTACACAATTGTATCATGGTGATGGGCAGCAACTGGCTTCAGGATAAAGACGGGCGTGACGTCATCAGAGCAATGGCGTCCGTTTGTTTACGTCTCGAGTATCAGTAGTAGCCACGAGTGAGATTAGCTGTGGAACGGCTCCCAGCTATTCTCAGCCCTTACACACCGAAGCATTAACTCTGTTCGGGGTGAAGATAGCTATGTGGCACGTTCAGACATGCGTGTCCCCTGTTGTATTACGATGTCTTAAAGGGAAACCTTTGAGATACTCGCTCCAGAAGTTAGAATTCTGTGATAACCTGTGGTTAAATTCTCTGGGAATATCTTAGTAGTCTTATACCCAAGGAAGCTACCAAACAGGAACCTTCCATCAGGACGCCATGGCTATCTCACCCAAAAATAGATTTTTCGCTTCGCTCAAAATCCGTTTATTACTTTCGGCGTAGCTGAAATGACGAGCCATTAGAATTTTAACGAGGGTTTACAATCCCACCGCTAGTTAGCGGGGGGTAGGGAGGGTAGCTTGCTACCAATCCCTTCTCACATACACACCTGTGCATGAGCTCACTTTGCTTAGAGGTAGGACTTCAAGGGGGATAAGGCTGGCAGTTTGATTAAATAGCTAAGGTTTGTATGGTTAGGAAAAATACAAATTATCTACGAATTTGTCATTTGTTCCGTAACTGACATACAAACCATGCTAATTAATAGGGGTGACTCACCAATTAGGAAGGGTGGAAAGTCCCAGCCAGTACTGGCTTTTGGCTTTGCCTGGGGACTCAGTATTTGAGTGTGTCAGCACTCAACAATAAGGAGTCCCTGCACCTCGCTAGAACCTTGCTACGCAAGGGCTGCGGCTTATGTAAGCTGTGTGTGAAGGTATAAAGTGTGACTCATCCTAGGAAGATGACCTGTAGTCCTTTAGATGGAAACTTAGGCTAGGACTCTCCCAATACCATCTCGTCAGGGTATGGGGACGTGACAAAATTAGCTTAATACTAAGAACACAAGGAAACATGGTTTACCTGCAGTGGTTTGAGGTCAGCTGTGAAGAGAACCCAGGATGCTGCTTTCCCCAAGAGCGGGGAAGATGAGGAAAAGAATAAGGGCCAGACAAACCTTTTCATTCATGCAGACTAATACCGGGTAACAATGCCCTCAACCTTCTGCTACTTGTCCATTAAGGAGCCTGAGGTTTTAAACCAGCTGTTGTGCAGCCACCACAGGGCCAATAGAAAACGTATCGAGCCTCCTGTGGGTCACGTCTTGCAGGTAATGAGCTGTGAAGGTCGTCTGACGCTTTCACACCCCAGCTTGAAGAACCTGCGTCACTGAGAAATTTTTCTTGAAAGCCAGGGACGTAGCTACGCCCCTGACGTCATGTGCTCTAGGGCGACGTGACGGAGGAGGGTCTGGATTCAGGGACAGATTTATTACCCTACGAATCCATGCCGACATGGTATTCTTGGTGATCCTCCTCTTAGTCCTTCCAGTGCTCAAAACAATGCCTGCACCTGGGGACGGACTGCAGCCGTTCTTTTGAGATATAGCCTCAGACTTCTTACTGGGCACAGTAGGAGATGGTCTGGGTCATCTGTTACAGAACGAAGACTCGAAATCTGGAAGGAGTCGAACCGAGGGTCCGGCACCCCCGGATTCTGAGTCTTAGCAATAAACTCAAGGACGAATTTGAAAGTTACCTTCCCCCATCCCCTTGAATGGACGATGTCATATGAGAGACCATGAAGTTCACCGACTCGCTTAGCCGAGGCCAAAGCTAGTAGGAACACCTTCTTCCAAGTTAGGTGGCGATCTGAAGCCTGGCGTAATGGTTTGTAGGGAGGTCTCTTAAAAAACCTGAGAACTCGAACCACGTTCCATGGTGGAGGTCTCACTTCTGACTGAGGGCAGTTAAGTTCATAACTTCATATGAGTAGGGAAAGTTCCAGCAAAGAAGAAATGTCCCCTCCTTTGAGCCTGAAGGCTAGACTTAACGTTGGGCGATAGCCTTTCACCGCCGAGAATGAAAGGCGCATTTCTTCCCGCAAATACACGAGGAACTCCGCAATTGCTGGAATAGTGGCATCAAGTGGAGAGATATCCCTTCCACAACACCAACCACAGATGACTATCTACTTTGCCTGGTAGACCCCTGCGGATGACCTTCTCATGTGTCCAGACATGCTAATCGCAACTTGTTGCGAAAATCCACACTCAGCGAGGAGATGCTGGATAGTCTCCAGGCATGAAGTCGTAGCGAAGCTACGGCTTTGTGGAAGATGTTGGCATGTGGTTGTCTAAGTAGCTTGTGTCGCGGAGGGAGTTCTCTCGGAAGGTCTTGTTGAGTACCCTCCTCATCAGACAGAATGGGGGAAAGGCGTACATGTCGATGTTGTCCCACCGTTGTTGGAAGGCATCTTGCCAGAGTGCCTTGGGATCCGGGACTGCGGAGCAGTACAGCGGAAGCTTGAAGTTCAACGCTGTCACGAACAGATCCACAGTCAGGGAACCCCACAAATTCAGGACTTTGTTAGCTACTAGATGATCCAAAGACCACTCGGTACTCACTATCTGAAATGCTCGGCTCAGATTGTCGGCGAGCACATTCCTCTTGCCTGGAATGAAACGTGCCGATAGTGGAATCGAGTGGACTTTGGTCCATCTCAGTATCTCTACTGCGAGATGGGATAGCTGCTTCGAAAAGGTACCTCCTTGCTTGTTGATGTACGCCACTACTGTGGTGTTGTCGCTCATCACCACCAAAGAGTGACCCGCCAGGTATTGCTGGAACTGTTGAAGGGGCAAGAAGACGGCCTTCATCTCTAGAGGATTTATATGGAGGCACTTTTCTGATTCTAACCACAGGACGTGGGCCCCCACCCTTTCTTTGAGGCGTCCGAAAACAGCATCAAATCCGGGGGGAGGACGAGAAGATCCACTCCTCTTCGTAGGTTTTTGTCTGTCACCCACCACTGGAGGTCCGTCCGTTCCACAGGTCCCATAGGGATCATGACGTCCGGAGAATCATAACCTTGATTCCACCGGGACTTGAGTTGCCACTGGAGGGATCTCATCCTCAGGCGACCGTTAAGAACTAGATGAGCCAAAGATAAGAGGTGAACGAGGAGACGTAACCACGATTGGGCTGGAAGCTCTTCTCGTCTGAGGAAAGGGCTTGAGACCCTCCTCAGTCTTGCTATCCTGTTGTCTGATGGGAAGGCTTTGTGGAGATTGGTGTCTATAATCATGCCTAAGTATACCAGTCAATGAGTGGCAAGCAGAGAGGACATCTCGAGATTTACCATGATCCCCACATCCTGGCAAAGTCCCAGAAGTTTGTCTCGGTGTTGAAGAAGGGATGATTCCGAGTCTGCTAGGATCAGCCAGTCGTACAGATAACGGAGGAGACGGATGCCGATCCTGTGTGCACACAACGATATTAGGGTGAACACTCTGGTGAAAACCTGAGGTGCTGTGGAGAGACCGAAATACAGCACCTTGAACTGGTAAACATTGTTGTCTAGGCTGAATCTCAAGTACTTCCTTGAAGACGGATGGACTGGGATCTGGAAGTACGCGTCCTTTAGATCCAGTGTCCACATGAAGTCTTGCGGTCTCACTGCAAGTCTGACCGTGTCTGCGGTCTCCATGCTGAACGGAGTTTGCTTGCCAAACTTGTTCAGAGCTGAGAGGTTGATGACTAGTCTCCAGCCTCCAGACGCCTTCTTTACAAGAAAGAGTCGACTGAAGAAGCCTGGAGACCCGTCGAGGACCTCTTGGAGAGCGTCCTTCTTCAACATGGTCTGGACTTCTGCCCGAAAGGCTTGCCCCCTTGATGATCTCATGGCAAGGGAGCTCAACGACAATGGATTCGCAGTCAGGGGAGGTAGAGATGTTGCGAACGAGACGTGATATCCCAGACTGATTACGGAAATCGTACAGGAATCGGCCCCGAGTTGCAGCCACCTGTTTACGCAACTTTGTAGGCATCCCCCCACTAGTGGACATGCAGGGGGAATGCCAATCCTAGCGTTTGCAGCCTCGGCTGCTCCCTCTAGGATTCTTCCCTCCCCAGGAGGACTTCTTGCTTTTCTTGTACTTGACAGGATAGGGCTTAGACACCGTTGTCTTCGTTGCCGCTGCCGGTTTCGTGGTCTTGGTAGGGCGTGGCTGCTGGGGTGCAGGAGGTTTATAGGGCTTAGATGTCAGAGCCCTATGTAGGAGGGAGTCTTGGTGGGACTTCCTCCACCTCTCAGCGGCCTGTTCCATGTCCCTAGGCTCAAACAATTTCGTTCCCATCACGGAAGAATGTCTGAGCCTGCTGATCTCGGTGCTGGGGACTTTCTGGTGGAATCTCTCAGACACCACATCTTGACGTTTCAAGATGATGTTAGACAACAAGTTTGAGACTTGGTGGGCTAGAAACTGATACGTTCTTTGGATAAATCCTCCGAACGTATCAGGATACCTAAGGTCCCTAGCCAGATATCCAGCCACGAAGTGGCCTGCATGGCACACTTCGCCACCTTCTCCTGGCTAAGGATCTCAGTCGACGAGAATGAGACCTGCCGGTTGGAGAGTCTCTCAAGAGGGACTCCCCTGGTAAGCTCTTCCAACAAATGGTGAAGGGGAAGAGCCAAACAATTCTCCTCTACGATGTCGAAGTACCTCCTCTGTTGGACACGAGGAGGTGGGAGGAGCTTGTTGCCGGCGCTGGAACGGCTGGAAGAGGCTAGCTCGGAGAGCTGGACTTCGATCTTGTCCCTGGCACTCTTGACCCCTTGAGATCAGGGCAAAGCCGCACTGGCCTTCGAGGGTTTTTGAGTCCCAAAGACTTGGTCAAAGACCGTGTCTTTGCCCTCACGAAGAGGAATCTCTGGGTCAGCCAACCCATTAAGAGTCCTCATAAGGGTCAGAACCTGCTAGAACGCATGTTCTGACTCCTGCAGGTCTCCTTCTGAAGGACTAGCAGTGAAGTCTCCTATCCCCAAAAGCTCTTCTTGGTTTGACTCGCCGACGTTCTCCGAATGACTGGTTGGCTCCGGTCTAAGTCTTGATGAAGACTTTGATACTGTCTTGGAGTCCTTCGACTCCCCTCCCAGAAGACTTTCCAGCGCGAGGTGGGGTTTCCCTCATTGGTGTTATGGGGGAACGCCTCACCTCACGTGACTCCCCTGAGGACGGGAAGTCTTCGTCCGAAGAGGAGGAAGAAAAAGTCTAGGGGGGTGAGGAGGCCTGCCTCAAAGACTTACAAGGAGTCAGCTTTGCCCTCGAAGAAATTACCACGTTTGAAACTCTTCTTTTCCTCTTCAGGGGAGTAGAAGCTGCCAAGAATTTGTGCCCCAGGTCAGAGAGAACAGGCTTAAACGCCTACACGACCGCTCTGACCAGTGTCCCAAACCATGGCTGCTGGCTAACGGCTGCGCTGTCAGATACTCCCTCAGGAGGGAAAGGGATCGACTGATCCCTGGGAGGAGTTACCAAAGGGGGGTTCGCCTGAAAAGATGATTATGATGGAAAAGAAATGTCCCTGGACCTTTCTGGAACCTTCCCCCCTGCCGGCGAGCGCGCTGTTCTGCGCTTGCGGGGGGAATGTGGCAATGGCGATGGCGACCTTGCCGCGCGTTGTCCTGCAGCCTCGCGCGTGGGAGGGTATCGGCGATCGCGCTGGCGCAATGGGGAATATCCGGGGTCGCGCGCGAGACTGATGGCGAGGGTGATGGCGAGGGTGATGGCGAGGGTGATGGCGAGGGTGATGGCAAGGGTGCGCGCGGGCGAGCGATGGCGCATAGGAGCACATGCCGGAGACAGAAGGTAGTTTGCGCGCTCACTCGCACGCGGGAGCGCAGGATCAGGATGAAGAGCCCGTGCGGGCGATGATATCGTTGGGCGCGCGCGCAGGAGAGACATCTCTTCCGCGCAGGCGCGCATGTGTGCACACATCAGAAAGGGGAGATGGGCGTGGGCGTGCAGGGTGTGGGCGTGCAGGGCGTGGGTGCGCATCCTCGTGGGCGCGAGTGGGTGACTGCACGCAAATCCATGCTGGCGTGGGATGGCGCGCAAGTGAAGATCGACGGCGCGTTGGCGAGCGCTATTGAGCAGGGGAAGCATTCAACTTCCCCACTGCGCCCAGATCGGAAGATCGTGGGCGCACAGGACATCATTGGCGCGGAGAGCGCTGGCACGCAGGCGAGCACTGGTGCGCAGGAGAGCGCTGGTGCGTTGGCGAGCGCTGGCGCACAGGTGAACAACGGCGCGCAGAAGGTTGAAAGCGCAGGTGAGCGCTGATGAGCTTTAGCAGGAACATCAGCCAACGGTGAGCGCTGACGCGCTTCATCAGGATCGTCGGCAGCAGAAGAGCACTGGCGCGTAAGGGACATATGCGCCAATTTGTGCATACGCCCTTGCCCCGGAGGGACCTTTGCCTGTCTCACAAAAACAGGATGGGTAGGCGCCCACAGCGCATCAGTAGCCAGGAATGGCGACGGCAGGTCAGCAGGTCGGCAGGTCTGACAGGTGGAAGGTCGACATGTCTTCGTAAGGACAACCTTCCACCTAAGGGGATCGCGAACGATCCGCAGAGAGGTCCAGGGTTGTAGCAGGAACAGTCGGAGATCGATGACGAGGCTCCTCTACGGCGGACTGCGGCGATGAAGATGAACCGAAGAGGAGCCTCCTCACACCATTGTGAGGTGAAGGAAGGCCTCTCCGGCGAAGAGGAAGGCGAGCTTTACGCCGTATGCGCCCTCTGGGGGACGTTGGGTCAGCTAGCTGACTGTCAGCAGTCCTCCGAAGAGGAGTTTCTGTGAATGAGCTCCCCCGAGGGGAAGAATCACCGGCAGGAGAGACTGTTGGACTTAGTTCCTCCCTCGAAGGTTGAGCAGAGGGAGAAACTAAGCCTTCAGCTACTGCAGGTTGATCAGTTGCAGAGGTCGGAGATACCGCATCGGAAGTCTCTGCCACCCTAACGTCAACGATAGACAGAGGATCAACCTCTGCCAAAGTCGCCGATTGTTTGACAGCGGCACCCAACTGGATCATGTCAAACAAGGCTTCCTTGGAGGGCGAACCTTCGAGCCCCAAGGAAGACCAAAGCAGGAACAAATCATTAGTGCTTACATTAATATTTAATTCCTCCCCCGGGGGAGGAGGAGGAGCTGCCTCGCTAGAGGAGGCAACGCCCTCTCCTGAACCCCGAGGTCGGGAAACAGAACTATGGCCTACGCTACCCCTCGACGGTCTCTCGGAAGAAACCGATCGAGCGGGAGCTTTAAAGGAGGTTTGGGCAACGGAAAAAGTGTCCTTGGGAATTTCTCCTTCCAAAGAAACCTTTGAAGGAGAAATAACCGGCTTGGACTTCTTCCGTCGCCGAGAAAACCTCTCCCACTGGGAGGTAGACCAATCCCTACACTCACCACACTTACTAGTTCTATCACACCGTTGGCCCCTACAATAAGGACAAAGGGTGTGAGGGTCCGTCTCGACCACCGACATAAACGTACCACAAGGGCGGTCGGGAAATCCAAGACATTTGCGCATGATAGCAGAGGCCAACTTCACAAACACACCTGTAGAAGAGAAAGCAAAAAGGCATTAATGGCTGTCAGAGAGGCGAGGGTGAGAGCGGATACGTCCGACTACCACCCAAGCCTAGAGCAAAGTGACCTCAAGCACAGGTGTGTGTGTGTGTGGGGGGGGGGTAGCAAGCTACCCTCCCTACCCCCCGCTAACTAGCGGTGGGATAGTAAACCCTTGTTAAAATTCTAATGGCTCGTCATTTCAGCTACGCCGAAAGTAATAACCCCTATTAAATAGCGTGGTTTGTATGTCAGCTACGGAACAAACATCACTTTTTTACATGAAAGGTTGATTCAACTCAATAAGGACCAAAGCGGGAGATGCACTGCTAGGCTGCGGCCGAGTCAGCGTGACATGGGATGTTGTGCTGGATGGAGAAAGAATTGGCACGAATGCGATTTTTTTTATCCAAAAGGTTATACGGTTCTCTGTGTCGAGGACGATCGAAATCGCTAAGAATTAACCTACAAAAAGCAAGGGCGGACTGTATTATAACATTCTATTTCTCAGAATATTATTTACGTTTTCGTGTATTATAATTTTCTAGATTTCGTACTCCCCAGATTCAACAGAGTTAACTTACTATTCCACCAAGATAATCTAATATTGCAAGCTCTCTGATTATCAAAGTATTTCATCTCTCTTCCTAGGATTACCGAGGTGTTTTCGCCATCCTCATGTAATGCAACAAGATTCAATTTCTATAGCTATGTAGGACAATGCCATCTATTTGCCAGAAAATCAAATCTATTTAGGAGAAATTATACACAATTTATTACAAACACGGCATGTCAGGAAAAATGAAGTGCATATAGATATCAAGAAGAGATGCAGAATATTTTTAGCGACAAGTTTTATAGAAATATGACAAATTCGTAGGTAATTTGTATTTTTCCTAACTATACAAAACTTAGCTATTTAATATGTGTAATTACTTTCGGCGTAGCTGAAATGACGAGCCATTAGAATTTTAACGAGGGTTAGTTAGCGGGAGGGTAGCTTGCTACCCCCCCACCCACCCCTCACACACACCTGTGCTGAGCTCACTTTGCTTAGAGGTAGGACTTCACGGGGGATAGGGTGGGTGGGCAAGTTTGATTAAATAGCTAAGGTTTGTATAGTTAGGAAAAATACAAATTACCTACAAATTTGTCATTTGTTCCGTAACTGAAATACAAACCACGCTATCTAATATGGGTGACTCAACCCTTAGGAACGGTGGTAAGTCCCGGCCAACACTGGCTTTTGGCTTTGCCCGGGGACTCAGTATCTGAGTGTGTCAGCACTCAACAATAAGGAGTCCCAGCACCTTGCTAGCACCTTGCTATGCAAGGGGTGCGGCCTGCGTAAGCTGTGTGTGAAGGTTTGAAGAGTGACTCGTCCTAGGAAGTTGACCTGAAGCCCTTTAGATAGAAACTTTAGGCTAGGACTCTCCCAATACAGTACCACCTCGTCAGGGTATGGGGACGTGACAGTATAAGCTTAATACTAGGAACACAAGGAAACATGGTTTACCTGCAGTGGTTTGAGGTCAGCTGTGCAGAGAACCCAGGATGATGCTTTCCCCCAAGAGAGCGGAGGATGTAGAAAAGAATAAGGGCCAGACAGATCTTTTCATTCACGCAGACTAAGACCGGGTAACAATGCCCTCAACCCTCTGCTACTTTTCCATTAAGAAGTCTGAGGTTTAAACCAGCTGTTGTGCAGCCACCACAGGGCCAATAGAGAACGTATCCAGCGTCCTGTGGGTCACGTCTTGCAGGTAGTGGGCTGTGAAGGTCATCTGACACTTCCTCACTCCTGCTTGTAGAACCTGCGTCACTGAGAAGTTCTTTTTGAAGGCCAGGGACGTAGCTTCGCCGCTTAGATCATGTGCTCTAGGGCGACGTGATGGAGGAGGGTCAGGATTCAGGGATAAATGGATTACCTTACGAATCCATGCCGAGATGGTATTCTTGGTAACCCTCCTCTTTGTCTTCCCAGTGCTCACAAACAATGCCTGCAGTTGGGGACAAACTGCAGCCGTTCTTTTGAGATATAGCCTCAGACTCCTTACTGGGCACAGTAGGAGATGTTCTGGGTCATCTGTTACAGAACGAAGACTCGAAACCAGGAAAAAGTCGAACCGTGGGTCCGGCACTCCCGGATTCTGAGTCTTTGCAACAAACTCAGGGACGAATTTGAACGTTACCTCCCCCCATCCCCTTGAATGGGCGATGTCATACGAGAGACCATGAAGTTCACTGACTCGCTTAGCCGAGGCCAAATATAGTAGGAACACCGTCTTCCAAGACAGGTGGCGATCTGAAGCCTGGCGTAATGGTTCGTAGGGAGGTCTCTTAAGAGACCTGAGAACACGAACCATTTTCCATGGAGGAGGTCTCACTTCCGACTGAGGGCAGGTAAGTTCCTAACTTCTTATGAGTAGGGAAAGTTCCAGCGAAGAAGAAATGTCCACTCCTTTGAGCCTGAAGAAGGGGAGACTTAAGGCTGAGCAATAGCCTTTCACCGCCGAGACTGAAAGGCGCATTTCTTCTTGCAAATACACAAAGAATTCCGCTATTGCTGGAATAGTGGCATCGAGTGGAGAGATACCCCTTCCACGACACCAACCACAGAAAACTCTCCACTGTGCCTGGTAGACCCCTGCGGATGACCTTCGCATGTGTCCAGACATCCTGTGCGCAACCTGTTGCAAAAATCCTCTCTCTGCGAGGAGATGCTGGATAGTCTCCAGGCGTGAAGTCGAAGCGAAGCTACGGCTTTGTGAAAGATGTTGGTGTGTGGTTATTTGAGTAGCTCTTGTTGTGGAGGGAGTTCTCTCGGAAGTTCCGTTAGGAGTTGCTGAAGGTCCGGAAACCATTCCGCGTGATGCCATAGCGGAGCTATCAGGGTCATTGAGAGATTGACCGATATTCTGGTCTTGTTGAGTACCCTCCTCATCAGACAGAACGGGGGAAAGGCGTATACGTCGATGTTGTCCCACCGTTGTTGGAAGGCATCTAGCCAGATTGCCTTGGGATCCGGGACTGGGGAGCAGTACAACGGCAGCTTGAAGTTCAGCGCTGTAGCGAACAGATCCACAATCGGGGAACCCCACAAAGTCAGGACTTTGTTGGCTACTAGATGATCCAAAGATCACTCGGTACTCACTATCTGAGACGCTCTGCTCAGGCTGTCGGCGAGCACATTCCTCTTGCCTGGAATGAAGCAAGCCGATAGTGGAATCAAGTGGACTTCGGTCCATCTCAGTATCTCTACTGCGAGATGGGATAGCTGCTCTGAAAAGGTACCTCCCTGCTTGTTGATGTAAGCCACTACCGTGGTGTTGTTGCTCATCACCACAACAGAGTGACCACCCAGGTATTATTGGAACTGTTGTAGGGCCAGGAATACGGCCTTCATTTCTAGCAGATTTATATGGAGGAACTTTTCTGATTCTGACCACAGGTCTGAGGTTCTGTGGTGTAGAACATGGGCCCCCACTATTTTTTTTTGAGGCGTCCGAAAACAGCATCAAATACGGGGGGAGGACGAGAAGATCCACTCCCTTTCGTAGGTTCTCGTCTGTCACCCACCACTGAAGATCCATCCGTTCCGCAGGACCCATAGGGATCATGACATCTAGGGAATCGTGTCCTGAATTCCCCTGGGACTTGAGTCGCCATTGCAGAGATCTCATTCTGAGGCGACCGTTGGGAACTAGACGGGCCAGGGATGAGAGGTGACCGAAGAGACGTAACCACGATTGGGCTGGGAGTTCTTTTCGTCTGAGGAAAGGACTCGCGACCCTCCTAAGCCTTGCTATCCTGTTGTCTAATGGGAAGGCTTTGTGGAGATTGGTGTCTATTATCATGCCTAGATATACCAGTCTTTGAGTAGGAAGCAGAGAAGACTTCTCGAGATTTACCATGATCCCCAGATCTTGGCAAAGTCCCAGAAGTTCGTTTCGGTGTCCAAGAAGGGATGACTCCGAGTCTGCCAGGATCAGCCAGTCGTCCAGATAACGGAGGAGACGGATGCCGATCCTGTGTGCCCACGACGATATTAGGGTGAACACTCTGGTGAAAACCTGAGGTGCTGTGGAGAGACCGAAACACAGCACCTTGAACTGGTAGATCATGTTGTCTAGCCCTGGACAGGTATCGTTCTTGGACTCCCCTATTTAGGTATTTAGGGGTCGAGCTCGACCCCGACTCCAAAATAAATTCAGGAAAAAATTTAGTTATGCATCAATCTGTATTGTTTGACTTGCTAAAAATACTTCAAAGAATGCTAAAAACTACTGAAAATATAAATGATAACCATCTACAAAATAACTATTTATTGGAAATATATGAAAAATTTAAGTATACAAAAAAAAGACGACATAAATATTCACAAAAAATAGAAATATACATATACACATAAATCCCTTTAGGGACACCTTCTTAGATGGCAAAGCAACAGTGTGTAATTGCTGGAAATGAGTTGGACCCATAGAAGTCAAGATCTGAAATGAGAAAAAAAAAAGGTAATTTTTTTTGGCCAAAAAACTAGTCCAAGTTTCACTAATTTTTTTTGGTACCTAAATGTAATAGGAAGAGGCTAATTTCTTTATAGAATAAACTCATATTATCCTAGAACAGAAATACATAATAAAATGTGCACTAAGATGTAATTTACTGCTATATCAGGGCCGAAATCTAAAGGTCATTTTTTGACGGCCTAGTTTCACTATGTAAATTTCTTATGAAAATCATTGTATCTCCTATAAAATATGATATTTATGCATTAAAATATACCAAAATATCACAAATTCTATACAGAACAAGAATATATAGAGATATGCCAACTTACCTTTCGGGTATGTCAACAAAATGGCCGCAGACCGCAACAACTCTTACAGCCCAATCTACCACTTGAAATGGAGAATGGATATGTAAATTTCAAGGTGTTATTTATTTATCTAATTATTAGTGGATTGGTATAAAACTCATGTGATGGCTTTCTGGATGTTTGACCTTTATTTTTATCATATACAATTTAAATTCTTTGAAATAAATTTTAGATAAAAATGATATTTTGATTATAAAATAAATTTTTTAATATACTTACCCGGTGAATATATAATAGCTGACGTCTCCGGCAGCTCGACAGAAAAACACAAAAACTCGCGAGCGATCGCTATGAAGGTTGCAGGTGTGCCCACCAGCGCCAACTATCGGCCAGATACCGCATATACATGTAAACAGCTCCAGTTCTCATCCCGCTGGGTCTCTATCGGGGAGGAAGGGGGGGCCTTTAATTTACATATTCACCGGGTAAGTATATTCAAAAATTTATTTTATAATCAAAATATCATTTTTAAATATTTAACTTAGCCGGTGAATATATAATAGCTGATTCACACCCATGGTGGTGGGTAGAGACCAGTATTAATACAGTTTACAGCGTATATGCTTAGTTTTTTTGACAGTTATATCATAACAAAACCCAAATATATATAGATACCTGGTAAGGAAGTTGACTTAGACGATTACTCTGCCTTTTTAGTCTGTCTTCCTCACGAAGCCCAGCCATCTTCTTAGGATGCTGAAAGACTCCCAGGAGCTGAAGTATCAAGGGCGGCAACCCATACAACAGGACCTCATCAAACCCCTAATCTGGGCGCTCTCAAGAAATGACATTTGACCACCCGCCAAATCAACCAGGATGCGAAAGGCTTCTTAGCCTTCCGAACAACCCAAGAACAAGATTAAAAACATTTCAAGAGACAGATTAAAAGGATATTGGAATTAAGGGAATGTAGTGGTAGAACCCTCATCCACTACTGCACTCGCTGCAACGAATGGACCCAGTGTGTAGCAGTCCTCATAAAGAGTCTGGACATCTTTTAAGTAAAATGACGCGAATACCGACTTGCTTCTCCAAAAGGTCGCGTCCATAATACTTCGCAGAGATCTATTTTGCTTAAAGGCCACGGAAGTTGCTATAGCTCTTACTTCGTGCGTCTTAACCTTAAGCAAGCATCGGTCTGTTTCATTCAAGTGAGAATGAGCCTCTCGGATTAAAAATCTGATAAAATATGACAAAGCATTCTTTGACATAGGTAATGATGGCTTCTTAACTGAGCACCATAAGGCCTCAGATCCACCTCGTAAGGACTTAGTACGAGCTAAGTAGAACTTAAGAGCTCTAACTGGACACAGTACTCTTTCAAGTTCGTTGCCTACGATCTCTGACAGGCAAGGTATATCAAAAGACTTAGGCCAAGGACGAGAAGGCAGTTCATTTTTGGCTAGGAAACCAAGTTGAAATGAACATGTGGCTTTCTCTGTGGAAAAGCCGATGTTCTTACTGAAGGCATGAATTTCACTGACCCTTTTAGCCGAAGCCAAGCACACTAGGAAAAGCGTCTTGAGGGTGAGATCCTTCAGGGAGGCTGAATGTAATGGCTCAAACCTGTCTGACATCAGGAACCTTAGGACCACGTCTAAGTTCCATCCAGGAGTTGCCATACGACGTTCCTTAGAGGTCTCGAAAGACTTAAGGAGATCTTGGAGATCTTTATTGTTGGAAAGATCTAAGCCTCTATGTCTAAAGACTGGAGTCAACATGCTCCTGTAGCCCTTAATAGTGGATGCTGAGAGGGAGCGAACATTTCTCAGATGTAATAGAAAATCTGCGATTTGGGCTACAGAGGTACTGGAAGAGGACACAGATGCTGACTTGCACCAGTCTCGAAAGACTTCCCACTTCGACTGGTATACTCTGATGGTAGAAGCTCTCCTAGCTCTCGCAATCGCACTGGCTGCCTCCTTCGAAAAGCCTCGAGCTCTTGAGAGTCTTTCGATAGTCTGAAGGCAGTCAGACGAAGCGCGGGGAGGCTTTGATGAACATTCTTTACGTGGGGCTGACGTAAGAGATCTACCCTTAGAGGAAGACTCCTTGGAATGTCTACCAGCCATTGAAGTACCTCGGTGAACCACTCTCTCGCGGGCCAGAGGGGAGCAACCAACGTCAACCTTGTCCCTTCGTGAGAGGCGAACTTCTGCAGTACCTTGTTGACTATCTTGAATGGTGGGAATGCATACAAGTCCAGGTGAGACCAGTCCAGTAGAAATGCGTCTATGTGGATCGCCTCTGGATCTGGGACTGGTGAGCAATAGATAGGGAGCCTTTTGGTCAACGAGGTGGCAAAGAGGTCTATGGTGGGTTGACCCCAAGTCGCCCAAAGACTCTTGCACACGTCCTTGAGCAGGGTCCATTCCGTGGGTATCACCTGACCCCTCCGACTGAGACAGTCTGCCAAGACGTTCAAGTCCCCCTGGATGAATCTCGTCAACAGGGAGATGCCTCGATTTTTTGACCAAATGAGAAGGTCCCTTGCGTTCACGTACAGCGTGTGGGAGTGAGTGCCTCCTTGCTTGGAGATGTACGCCAAAGCTGTGGTGTTGTCTGAGTTGACCTCTACCACTTTGTTTCGAAGAATGCTTTCGAAATTCATCAAGGCCAAGTGGACTGCTAATAGCTCCTTGCCGTTGATGTGCATGCTCTTCTGAACTGAGGTCCACAGACCCGAGCATTCCCGACCGTCCAGGGTCGCACCCCAACCCAAATCCGACGCGTCTGAGAACAACACGTGGTTTGGGTTCTTGACTGCTAGGGACAGGCCCTCTCTCAGACTGATATTGCTGTCCCACCAGTTCAGGCATGCTTTTACTGGTTCGGAGACTGGTATTGATACCGTCTCTAAAGTCTTGCCCTTGTTCCAGTGAGAGGCTAAATGGAACTGGAGAGGCCGAAGGTGCAGTCTCCCTAGCGAGACAAACTGCTCCAGGGATGAGAGAGTCCCTACGAGACTCATCCAACTCCTTACTGAACAACGTTCTCTTTTCAGCATTAGTTGGACTTTGAGCAGGGCTTGTTCTATTCGGGTGGCAGACGGAAAAGCCCGAAAAACTAGACTGCGAATCTCCATCCCCAAATATAGAATAGTCTGGGATGGGATCAGTTGGGACTTTTCTAAGTTGACCAAAAGTCCCAACTCCTTGGCCAGACCCAACGTCCAATGTAGATCCTGCAGACAGCGATGACTGGACGATGCTCTGAGAAGCCAGTCGTCCAAGTACAGGGAGGCTCGGATTCCCGATATATGAAGGAATTTTGCCACATTCCTCATGAGCCTCGTGAACACGAGAGGAGCAGGACTGAGGCCGAAGCACAGTGCTCGAAACTGGTACACCACATTCCTGTAAACAAACCTCAGAAACGGTTGGGAATCCGGGTGTATAGGAATGTGGAAGTACGCATCTCGCAGGTCGAGAGAGACCATCCAGTCTCCCTCTCTGACCGCTGCTAAGACGGACTTCGTGGTCTCCATCGTGAATTTTGTTTTCGTAACAAAAACGTTGAGCGCACTGACGTCTAGCACTGGCCTCCAACCTCCTGTATGCTTTGGGACTAGGAAGAGACGGTTGTAAAACCCCGGTGATTGAAGGTCCGAGACTTTCACCACCGCTCCCTTCTCTAGCAACAGAGACACTTCTTGATGTAGGGCTTGTCTCTTTGACTCCTCTCGATACCTGGGAGAGAGGTCTATGGGAGTTGTTACTAGAGGAGGTTTGCGTACAAACGGGATTTTGTACCCCTCTTTGAGCAACAGAACAGACTCTTGGTCTGCACCCCTCTTCTCCCAGGCCTGCCAGAAGCTGTTCAATCTGGCCCCTACCACTGTCTGAGGCCGTGGGCAGTCAGACTCTGCCACGGGAGGACTTGGCTCCTCTCTTCTTACCTCTCTTTCCCTCGGCACGAGAGCCTCCCCTGCTGGGAGCTCTGCCACGAAAGAGCGGGATAAATCTAGACGCAGGAGTCTCGATTCTGGGTCTCACAAAGGAAGAAGAAGGAGTACCCTTGCGAGAAGAGGACGCCATCAGGTCATGTGTGTCCTTCTGCACAAGCGAAGCAGCTATGTCCTTAATCAGCTGTTGTGGAAACAAGGCAGCCGATAAGGGAGCAAAGAGCAGTTCCGATCTCTGACAAGGAGTAACTCCTGCTGAAAGGAAAGAGCAAAGGGTTTCTCTCTTCTTCAAGACTCCCGACGTAAAGGTGGAGGCGAGCTCATTGGAACCATCGCGGATGGCTTTGTCCATACAGGACATGATAAGTAAGGATACATCTTGGTCAGCAGATGAGATCTTCCTACTTAATGCTCCTAAAGACCAATCAAGAAAGTTAAAAACTTCAAAGGCCCTGTATACGCCTTTAAGTAGATGGTCAAGGTCCGAGGAGGACCAACAAATCTTCGAGCGTCTCATGGCCAGGCGACGGGGAGAGTCTACGAGGCTTGAGAAGTCACCCTGGGCAGAGGCAGGGACTCCCAAGCCGAGAACTTCTCCCGTGTCATACCAGACGCTCGATCGAGAAGCAAGCTTAAAAGGTGGGAGGGCAAAGGCCGTCTTCCCCAAACTCCTCCTGGTATCCAACCAGTCACCTAGAAGACGTAAAGCCCTCTTAGAAGAGCGAGAAAGCACTAGCTTAGTAAAGGCAGGCTTGGTAGCAGCTAAGCCTAGAGCAAACTCAGACGGAGGCGAACGAGGAGCAACAGCAACAAAATGATCTGGAAAAAGATCCTTGAAAATCATCATGATCTTCTTAAAATCCATCGAAAGTTGAACAGCCTTAGGTTCTTCTACATCTGACAAAACATCCAAAGGATTATCATTAGGATGAGGGTCAGCAACGTCCTCATCTGAAGGAACCTCGTCCGACAACTGATGAGTCTCAAGCAAGGGAGAGACCTGCCTTGGTGGCAATGCTTGACAAGCAGAGTCCACACGCACAGGAGCATCAGTAGCAGTCCAGGACACTATGTCATGTAACTGCTTAACGGACTGACTAGCAACAACAACAGGAGCGGGAGGACGCTCGACGTCAACTCGAGACTGCCTTGACTGCCTAGATTGAGCAGTCAAAATGACAAATTCGAAGATAATTTGTATTTTTCCTAACCATACAAACCTTAGCTATTTACAAAGGGTTATTACTTTTAGCGTAGCTGAAATGGCGAGCCATTAGAATTTAACGAGGGTGTATTACCCCCGCGCTAGTTAGCGGGGGGTTAGGGGAGTGGTAGCTAGCTACCCCTCCTCCCCCTCACACACAGGTGAATACTCACTTTCACTTAGAGGTAGGACTTGTCTTGGGGGACAGGGCTGGTAGGCAAATATGTGTAAATAGCTAAGGTTTGTATGGTTAGGAAAAATACAAATTATCTTCGAATTTGTCATTTGTTCCATAACCAAAATACAAACCACGCTATTTACAAAGGGTGACTTATCCCTTAAGGAGGGTGGAAAGTCCCCAGCCATACTGGCTTTGGCTTTACCCGGGGACTCAGAATCCGAGTGAGTCGCACTCGAGAAAAGGAGTCCCTGCACCTCACAAGTTCCTTGCTCCGCAAGGAACCATGTGGCCTACGTAAGCTTGTGTGTGAAGGAAGAAGTGTGACTCGTCCTAGGCAGTTGACCTGGGGTTCCAGAATTAACTCTGGGTTAGGACGTTCCCAATACCACCTCGTCAGGGTATGGGGGACGCGACAATATTGACTCAATACTCGGAACACAAGGAAGCATGGTTTACCTGCAGAGGTTCGAGGTCAGCTATGCAGAGACCAGGATGCTGCTTCCCCGTAGAGGGGATGATGAAGAAAGAAGTAAGGGCCAGACATACTTCTTTTGTTCATGCAGACTAAAACCTGATAACAATGCCCTCAACCTTCTGCTACCTGTCCAAAAGGGAGCCTGAGGTTAGACCAGCTGTTGTGTAGCCACCACAGAGCGATAGAAAACGTATCGATACTCCTGTGGGTCACGCCCTGCAGGAAGCGGGCTGCGAAGGTCTTCAGACGCTTCCAGACTCCAGCTTGTAGCACCTGCGTCACAGAGTAGTATTACTCGAAGGCGAGGGACGTTGCGATGTATCCAACATCGTGCTGTAGGGCGACGTGACGGGGGAGGGTCTGAAGACAGGACGAGATGAATGTCCTTGAGTCCGGGCTGAAGAGGTATACTGGTAACTCTCCCCCCATGTCCTCCTTGTGTTCCCAAATCGGCTGCAACTGAGGACAAACTGCAGCTGTTCCCAGCGCTAACCTCTCGATTCCTTACTGGCAAGAAAGAGAAGGTCTTGGGACATCAGACACAGAATGGAGACTCGAAATCTTGAATGAATCGGACCGAAGGGCCGGGACCCTCAGATTCTGAGTCTAGCCAACAACTCAGGAGCGAGCCTGAATGTTGCCTTCCCCTCTTCCTTAGAAAGGGGGGAGTAGTAAGAGACCAAGAAGATTGCTTACACACTGGTCGTGGCCAGAGTGAGCAGAAGACCCAAGGCGTAATACAATCCGAGGCCTGTCGTAAAAGGGTCTTGAGAAGATCTCTTAAAGGACTAAAAAGTCCGAGCCATGCTCCAAGTTGGAGGTCTTCCTCCGACTAGGGCAGGGACGATCGTAGCTTCGCATGAGCGAGGATAGATCCAGCGGGCAGGAAAAAGTTATTCCTTTAAGCCTGAAGGTCAGGGAAAGGCTGAGCGACAGGCTTCATTGCCGAGAGCGGAAAGGAGTTTCCGCCCGCCGAAAGGCAATAAGACCGTTATTGCTGGAGAAGAGGCCTCAAGGGAAGAGGTATATCTCCCACGGCACCAACCACCTTAGACTCTTCACTTTGCCTGGGAGACCCCTGTGGATAACTATCGCAGATGACGCGACCTCCGTACCGCGACTGTAGTGGGTTGTCTCTTCTAGAGGAGGAAGCGTAGTGTCTCCAGGCATGAAGCCGAAGCGACGCCCCGGTTCGGGAGAGATGTCACAGTGTGGTTGCTTGAGTAGTCTGCGCCGTGGGAGAAGCTCTCCCGGCAGTTCCGTCAGGGGAAGCAGAGGGTCCAGAAACCGTTCTGCGCGTAGTCCCAGTGGGGCTCTCCCATTGAAAGGTTGACAGACAACCTGGTCTTGTTGAGGCCCATTGTCCGCAGACAAAAAGGAGGGAAGACGCAGGCGTCGAAGTTGTCCCACCATCACCGGAATGCATCTTGCCAGTGTCTCGGGGTCTGAGACTGGGGGGAAGACTAGCGGAAGCTTGAGGTTCCAAGCTGTCGCGATCAGGTCCCCCAGACCAGCACTTGCTGGTTACCCAAGGTCAAAGACCCCTAGGTACACTCTCTCTATGAGGCTCTGCTCGGATAGTCTGAGAGAAACTTTCCCCTGCCTGGAATGAGAGAACCAATGGTGGTATTGAGAGAATCTCAATCATCCCGGTATCTCTACTGCAAGATGTGAAGGTGTGAAAATGTGTCCCCTGCTGGTTAGAATGAAGTCGACGTGCAACGGGGAGACTCGGCAGGAGCTGTAGGATCTGAAGAGGGGCCAGACTAAGGCCCCTAAGCCTGCCTGAATGATGGAGAGGTATCCTTCAGGTCTTGACCATAGGCCTGGACCGGAACATGCCCCCCCCCCCTTTCCTTTGACGAGTCCGAGAACCGCATCAAGAATGTGGGGAAAGGACGAGAATATCCACTACCATCAAGAGGTTCCATAGGTCAACACCCATTGCAGGTCTAATAGTTCCGCTGGTCCCATAGGGCCAGGGAGTCAGGTTAAACATTGCCTGAAGCCACCGGAACTTGGATCGCCCCACATGGAACTTATCCTGAGGCGACCGTTCGGACTATAGACGGGTCAATGAGGAAAGAAGAACTAGGAAACGTTCCAAGGTAGGGCTGAAAGCTCTGCTTGACTGAGAACAGGTACTGCTACTCTCCTCAGTCTTGCCACAGTCAACCGAAAGGAAGGCTCGGAGGATGTGGTAACAGAATCTGGCGTCCCCAGGTGGTCACCCATCCAAGTACCGACGTTGCTTAACCTCGCTGCATGGACGAGAAGCGGGGTTTCCAATGTGGTAAGGCGGTTGACTCAATATCATGGCCAGATACTCCAGATGTTGAGGCAGAGGAAGAGAAGGCTCCAAGCAAAATACCATGAGCCCACACTCATGGTAAGCATCCGGAAGCTTGTCCCGGCGCTGAAGAAGGTCGAAACCCGAGCCTACCGGAGTTGACCAGTCCTCCAAACAGCAGAGGAGGCGGAAGCCTGCACCTGAGCGGCCAAGAGGAAGGCAGGGAGAGTTCTCTGGGGAAACAAACCTGCTATGCCACGGCGGGATAGCCACACTGCATCATAAGCAGGAATACTTGCAGTCTAGGCTGAATTCGACGAGCACCCTGGAAAATGGATGGAATGGAAACTGAAAGTACCCGTCCTTCCAATCCAGGGTTTAAGGAGTCCTGTCGCCTCGTTACCAGTCTGATCGATTCTGCTGGCCGAAGTTTGTTCGACAAACTTGATCGGGGCTGAGAGGTCGACTATGGACATCCCCTCTCAGATCCTTCCTTACAAGAAAGGATCGACTGAGGGGGCCGGGGGTGAAGCCGTCGATGATCCTAAGGAAGACCTTCGCCTAAGGTATGGATCATTCTGCCCAACCGGGCAACTCTGCTGACGCTATGGCATAGAGGTTCAGAGACACTGAATTCGCTGACAGAGACGGCAGGCGCGATATCCTTGGCTACTCACAGAGAATATGCGGGAATGGGCATCGGGAAGCTGTCATTCGGATGAGTAACCTTAAGCATCCTCCCAGCGAAAAACCTGCAATCCTAGAGTTCGTGAACTCCTTTTAGGACTATGCCCCCCCGGGGGAGTCTCCCGTGCCATCTGTTCCTGACAGGAGAAAACTCCAATTGGACACCTTGTCCCAGTTGTCGTAGCCGATAACTTAGGCCGACGTGGTTGAAAGAAAAGGCGCTGGAGCCCTGCAGAGTCTGGAAGAAAGCGCCTTGGAGGAGTGAAACCGGAAGTCGATTTACTCCGCACAGCAGCTGTCTAAGTCTCTGTCCTTGGGCACAACAAACTCTTCTCAAGGATGGAAGGGTGTCTGAGGTCGTCGACCTCCACAGATGAGACACCCGAAGGAAGCCCTCAGTCAGCGCGTCCAGATGGTACAACATCGAGCTTGTCCGCAAGTTAGATACTTAACGACGAAAGGCCAAGGTGCCTGAGCTCGAGAGGAGGAAAGTACCCTTGATCTTCCTGTAGCTTCCTTGAACCAAACCTCGGGCCGTAACCGAGGAGGGAAAGAACCTGGTAAGCTCCCAGAGGAAGAGGTAAGCAGTCACCCCTTGTCCGATGGAGAAATCTCGAACGGAGAGCCCCCCCCCCCCCCCCCCGCGCCAAAAATCCTTCTAAGGAATGACGGGGAAGGGCTAAGCCAGGTTCAGGAATAGAGGAGTGTTGCTCAGATCTCCCTTAAGTTTCTCCTATTCTTGCAAGTCCCATGCTCTGTGTTTACGGGGTGAGACAGTGTTCTAGAAATACGCTCCAGAAGAACTCGCCAGGCTGGTCATACTGCGAAAACCCCATTGGGAATCGTGGTCGCAATTGCCCTGGAGCTTGCGCGACGGGAATTCCTGGTGGTCGGCGGGCGATAACCCATAGACGAGCAATGGATACTGCAAGAAATAAGCCGACATTTGTGCGAAGAAACACTGTAGGTTCGCTCGACGGAACACCATCCGTCTGCGCGATGGAAAAAAACCGTTGGTTCGCGCGTGGGCGAACATTGGAGAGCATGAGCGTAGACGTGCAGGCACGTGGGCGTGTGGGCGCGCAGGCGAGTGGTCGCGCGGTTGCACGGGCGAACGGTTGCACGGGCGAGCGGTCGCGCGGTTGCACGGGCGAGCAGTCGCGTGGTTGCACGGGCGAGCGGTCACGCGGGCGCGCAGGCGAGCGGGCGCGCAGGCGAGCGGGCGCGCAGGCGAGCGGTCGTGAGGGTGGGCAGGTGGATGAGAGCGAGTCCGAGGCGGCGAACGCAAGCGTTAGCGCGATGGCGAGGAAACGCGCTGCCGCGTGGGCGAGGAGGACTGCTGGCGATATGGCTCAACAAGCGATCGGTGGTGAGCTGGTGAGCGCTAACGCGCAGGTTGGCGATGGCGCGTTGTGATATGCAGACGCGATGGTCGAGCAGTATGCGCAGGTGAGCGATCGTGCGATGGCGAGCAGTATGCGAAGGTGAGCGATCGCGAGCAGTGATCAGCATGCGCAGGGTCGCGCGATGGTGATCAGTATGCGCAGGGTCGCGTGATGGTGGTCAGCATGCCAGGGTCGCGCGATGGCGATCAGCATGCGCAGGTTAGCGGTCGCGCGATGGCGAACAGCATCTGCAGGTGGGCGATCGCGTGATGGCGAACAGCATACGCAGTTGAGGGTCGCGCGATGGTGATCAGCATGCGCAGGGTTGAGCGATGGTGATCAGCATCCGCAGGTGTGTGGTCGCGCGATGGCGATCAGCATCCGCAGTTGAGTGTCGTGCGATGGCGATCAGCATCCGCAGTTGAGGGTCGCGCGATGGCGATCAGCATCCGCAGGTGAGGGTCGCGCGATGGCGATCAGCATCCCCAGTTGAGGGTCGCACGATGGCGATCAGCATCCGCAGGTGAGGGTCGCGCGATGGCGATCAGCATCCGCAGGTGAGGGTCGCGCGATGGCGATCAGCATCCCCAGTTGAGGGTCGCGCGATGGCGATCAGCATCCGCAGTTGAGGGTCGCGCGATGGCGATCAGCATCCGCAGTTGAGGGTCGCGCGATGGCGATCAGCATCCGCAGTTGAGGGTCGCGCGATGGCGATCAGCATCCGCAGTTGAGGGTTGTGCGATGGCGATCAGCATCCGCAGTTGAGGGTTGAGGGTCGCGTGATAGCGATCAGCATGCGCAGGTGAGATAGCAGCTGGCGAACCATGTTCCTTCAGAAGTGTTGGAGAACGTTGGCGTGCTGGCTGTAACACACGTGGGCGATCCGGAGATCGCTGGCGAGCTGATGATCGCTGGCGGGCTGATGATCGCTGACGAGCTGATGATCGCTGGCGAGCTGCTGATCGCTGACGAGCTGATGATCGCTGACGAGCAGAAGGCTACGCGTGGAAGCCTGCGCAAAGAAGAAGAGTCCTTGACCCCGACCTGAACCGAAGTTCTAGATCGCGAGGGCGAACGTGGGCGCACAGGGCGCGTAACAGGAACCAACAGGAACCGCAGGGAAGATCATCTTGAAAGCGCTGACGAACAGGAGAGCGCTGATGAGCAGAAGGGCGCGCAGGGAAACCCTGACACGCAAGGGAAGAACCCCCGTGGGGGCAACCCTTTGCCCCGAAGGGATCATTGTCCGCCGGGAGACTGATGTCCGTCGGAAGACCGCTGTCCGTCGGAAGACCGCTGTCCGTCGGGCAGACCGTTGTCCGTCGGGAAGACCGTTGCCCGTCGGAAGACGAGATCAGACTGCTGTCCATCTGCACCAAGGCGGAAGATCGAGAAAAAGGAGTTGTAGGCTGCAAACGGAGATCCAAAAGGGCGCCTCAAGCACCCTTATAGGGAGATGAGAGGCCCTTACGACGAGGCGGACGGTGGGCCTTACGGCGAGGGAGGCCAACAGCAACAGCAACAGAAGAAACCTCCGAAGAGGAGTCTCTATGAGTGTACTCTCTCGCGAACGAAAGAGAAACACTTCGTGGAAGAGACTGGTCAGCCAGTGACCTAAAAGGAGCAATCCTCCGAAGAGGAGCTCCTGCAGGTGCCCAGCCCCTTGAGCGAAACTGCAGGTGCGACCGCTCAGCACCAAGAGCATAGTCGCACGAAAAAAAGGCAAGAGAAGAACCCCCCAAAAGGGGAAAAACTCAAGCCTGGACAGGAAAAACTTCCCTCGGAAGGAAAGTTATCCGCCCAAGGAGGCAAGCCTCCTGACTGTTCTAAAATGAACTGGAGAGCTGTCCGTCGACACGGGAGTACTACCAGTAGAAGGAGACACGCCCCTGACGAAAATACAAGGGGGGAGGCAGCAACAGCCGAATCCCCAGGACTCAACCAGACAGCTCACACCGTTGCTATATTACAGAAACGAACTAGATCGGTAACTGTAAAAAAATAAAACAAATAATATTAGTACACATTCATTCCCCCGGAAAGGCTCCGAAGAGGAATCCCGAGGGAAAGGAACAAGAATTACACATCAGGCACGTGCCCTCACAACCACTTACACTCGCGGAAGGAGAGCTGTAACCAAAACAGAATTATAACAATTATAATTATGTAACTATGTAATTATGTAATTTATAAATGAATGAACACTAAAGAAAGAACGAAAACCCCGAAAGGAATCGTTCTACAAGCTGAAAAACAAAAAACAACTACAATTAGATTCATAACTAATTGATACAAACGTACGGCGTAGCAACCCTCCACACGGAAAGGAAGCTAGGCTACAAGGTCGTAGTAACACGTAGTAAAAGGGTGAAAGACCTCAAGAGAGAGAGAGAGAGAAAGACATAAGTCAAACTCGATCGCCACCCATAAAATACGCCGTGGTGGTCTAACTGCCGAGGCCTCCACGTAGATATCGTACACTACACACACACATCTGAAAAGGAAACTTACTTATTTCTATACTCAAATATATATACAAACATGAAAACATGTTTACATATATATTGAGTAAAAGAAAAGTAAGCGATTAAGTAAAGACAAAACAGACAATGGCTGCCAAGCGAGGACCAAGACAGAGACGTCTGTCACAGTCCGAGCCAAAAGTTAAAGTGAGTATTCACCTGTGTGTGAGGGGGAGGAGGGGTAGCTAGCTACCACTCCCCTACCCCCCCGCTAACTAGCGCGGGGGTAATACACCCTCGTTAAATTCTAATGGCTCGCCATTTCAGCTACGCTAAAAGTAATAACCCTTTGTAAATAGCGTGGTTTGTATTTCGGTTACGGAACAAACAACTCTTGACTGTGGTGCTTGACGCTCAACGTCAAAACAAGTCAAGTTAGCTGGTTGGCGAACGTCCTGAACGTCAACACGAGCATGTGGCAGCGGCTGAACGTCCACAAGCGGCTGAAAGTCAACACGGGACTGCATCGAGTGAGGCTCTACGTCACGTGACTGACGTGACTTTGTAACGTCAACGTCAACAGGACGAGCAAAGGCTCGTTTGGGCGGCTGACGGCCAGGATCTCGATCAGCTAAACGGCGAGGATCATCGTGAACCTGCTCAGCAGTATACTCCTCCATAAGAGAGGCCAGCTTATTCTGCATATCTTGCAGCACAACCCATTTAGGATCAACGGGAGTGGGTGCGGTTCGAGACGAGGGTAACGTCTGTGACTGCAAAACATTGCCTACACTAAGACTCTCGGAGCCTGTGTTACGCTTCTGTTTAGGCGGCGAGCAGTCTTCCGATGACTGTACAGGGTCAGAGCTGTCCCAATGGCTACAACCAGGACGCTGGACCTGTCCTGAAAGGACTAACTTTCGCTTTAAGGGTCTCGAAACCTTGCTCCACGGTTTCTTACGCGAGAAGCCTTCGGATGACAAGGAGAAAATCGCCTCGCTCGTCTTATGGTAGGGGCGGTCTTGACAGGACACGCCCGAAACCATAGAGGGAACGTCTGTTCGTTGGTTAAAGCCTCTCGAACCCATAAGTCCTACGACATTACTTCTCCCTGGTGCATGGGAGCTTGCAAGAGGTCTCGGACTAGGCGGACGACAGGCACGAACAGACGAACCCTCGGTCGCAACACTGATAACACTTTGCGCACTAATCACTTTATCCCCACGATTTTCTAATGTGGCACTCTGACACTTTAACTCTTTTACATCCGCCATGAGTTGATTACGGTCCGTAGCTAAAGATTGAATGGCACGTAACATATCCCGCATCGATGGTTCATGAGTGCTAGTAGAAGGTTCAGGCACAACTACTACTGGGGAAGGATTAGGTTCAGGGGCATGGGAGGAGGAAATTTCTAATGATCTAGAGGAACTTCTCCTCACCCTATCTCTCTCTAGCTTACGAGAATACTTATCAAACTCTAGCCAGTCGAATTCCGAAAGTACCACGCACTCATCACACCGATCTCCTAATTGACAGGTTTTACCCCGACAATTAGAACACACAGTATGTGGGTCGAGAGAGGCCTTTGGAAGACGTTTGTTACAATCCCTAGCATTACATTTATGAAATTTAGGAATTGGAGAAGGGTCAGCCATTTTGAAAAGTCAAAGAAAGTCCAAAAAACAATCCAAAGTCATCAACAATTAAATCTATCCAAAAAAGAGTTCAAGAGTTTAAATTGAAGATAAAAACACCTGCACTGCGAAAGCTCAAAACCAAAAAGAAGTACTTCACCAAGACTGACGAAAAACTCCAGGTTAACAGCGAGTAATGGAATCAACTTGTCGACATGACCGACAGAGAAGAACTGGAGCTGTTTACATGTATATGCGGTATCTGGCCGATAGTTGGCGCTGGTGGGCACACCCGCAACCTTCATAGCGATCACTCGCGAGTTTTTGTGTTTTTCTGTCGAGCCGCCGGAGACGTCAGCTATTATATATTCACCGGCTAAGTTAAATATTTAAAAATGGGTGATATCTATTTTGTAAAGATTAAAATTTCAGTATTTATACAAACAAGTAGTAAAAAAAAAGAAAGTTTCATGATTTAATCTAGCTATAACTATCAGGTACAGTTCAGATACAAGAGAGTTTGAAGCTATAGACAAACAGGCTTCCTGCTCCTCAAACAAGTGGTGTTTGTCATGTGGTCAGTCTTGGTTGGGCAGCTATGACAGTGAGTCCTTTCAGGAAGCTTGATGTGACCAACACAAAATTGATACCATACTTACAGCAAGAAAAAAATAGAATTAGTAACTATTAAAAGTAAAAGGATATCAAATAGCAAATCGGTAGCCAATCAAAGTAAAATGAAATCAAAATAAGAAACTGCTGACCAATAAAAAGTAAAATAATATCAAATTATTATATATGCATAAACTATGATCTATAATAATAATAATAATAATAATAATAATAATAATAAAACACTATATAAATCAATTTCAAGTACCTAATACACAAGAAAAATATTTACAAATACGAAGGAGAAATTATCAGAGAAATAAATATCAAACACATGAGATTGCAAGCTCCATATTATCATCAACATCTCTTTTTAACTTCATTAGAAGTGTGTTGATGACATCCATGCCGAGGGAATACTGCATGCTGGCCATTATTGAAGATAAATTCAAAATAAATAGAAAAAAATCAGAAATTTGCAAAATATAAAAAAAAAAAAATCAGAAATTAGCATTTGAGGGAAAATGGACCTCATGGCAATATATGGCATCTAAGCCAAAACCAATGTCATGCAAGTGGTAGACACACCATCCACCCACACTTTCCAACTATAAAGAACCAAACAAGTATCAACACTGTTCGATAATTTATAATTATGTAATAAATTTGCTGTTTGATCACTTACCCCTATTTAGGTATTTCAGGGTCGAGGTCGACCCCTGGGGGGCTAAAAAACGTGGAAGGAGGGAAGTTAGACGAAAATCAGTCTTAAAGCAGACAATGGCATGTAGACTAGTCACCCCTTGCAGGTCGATCACTTCCATATTCGAGACAGCTGATTATTCATGGGGAAAAAACAGGTTTTGAACATGCTGTAGGGATTGCATATGACCCATCAGGGCTAGGCAGAACCTTAAGTACTTCCTTGAAGACGGATGGACTGGGATCTGGAAGTACGCGTCCTTCAGATCCAGTGTACATAAGAAGTCTTGCGGTCTCACTGCAAGTCTGATCGTGTCTGCGGTCTCCATGCTGAATGGGGTCTGCTTGACAAACCTGTTCAGAGCTGAGAGGTCGATGACTGGTCTCCAGCCTCCAGACGCCTTCTTTACAAAAAAGTGTCGACTGAAGAAGCCTGGGGACCTTTCGACATCCTCCTGGAGAGCGCCCTTCTTCAAAATGGTCTCGACTTCTGCCCGAAGGGCTTGCCCTCTTACCGATCCCATGGCAAGGGAGCTCAACGACACTGGATTCGCCGTCAGGGGAGGTAAAGATGTTATTAACGGGACACGATATCTTTGACTGATTACGGAAATCGTCCAGGAATCGGCCCCGAGTTGCTGCTACCTGCTTGCACAACTCTGTAGGTATCCCCCCACTGGTGGACATGCAGGGGGACTGCCAATCCTAGCGTTTGCAGCCTCGGCCACTCCCTCTAGGATTTTTCCCTCCCCTGGAGGACTTTTTGCCTTTCCTGTCCTTGATAGGAAAGGGCTTAGACACCACTATCTTCGCTGCCGTTGTGGGTTTCGTGGTCTTGGTAGGACGTGGCTGCTGGGGTGCTGGAGGTTTATAGGGCTTGGATGTCAAAGCCCTATGTAGGAGGGAGTCTTGGTGGGACTTCCTCCACCTCTCAGCGGCATGTTTCACGTCCTTAGGCTCAAACAGGTTCGTTCCCGTCACGGAAGAATGTCTGAGCCTGCCGATCTCGGTGCTAGGGACCTTTTGATGGAACCTCTCAGATACCGCATCCCGACGTTTCAGGATGGTGTTTGCCCACAAGTTCGAGACTTGGTGGGCCAGAAACTCGATCGTACGAGTGCCTGAGAGTAAAAAGGTCTCCATAGCTTTCCTAGTACGTTCTTTGGACAAATCCTCCGAACGTATCAGGATACCTAAGGTCCTTAACCAGATATCCAGCCACGAAGTGGCCTGCATGACACACTTCGCAACCTTCTCCTGATTAAAGATCTCAGTCGCTGAGAATGAGACCTGCCGGTTGGAGAGCCTCTCAAGAGGGACTCACCTGGTAAGCTCTTCCAAAGAATGGTGAAGGGGAAGAGCTAAACAAGGCTCCTCTAAGATCTCGAAGTACCTCCTATGTTATACACAAGGAGGTGGGAGAAGCTTGTTACTGGCACTGGATCGGCTGGAGGAGGCTAGCTCGGAGAGCTGGACTGCGATCTTGTCCCTGGCACTCTTAACCCCTTGAGACCAGGGCAAAGCTGCACTGGCCTTAGAGGGTTTTTGAGTCCCAAATACTCGGTCCAAGACCGTGTCTTTGCCCTCTCGTGGAGGAATCTCTGGGTCAGCAAACCCATTGAGAGTCCTCATAAGGGTCAGAACCTGCTAGAACGCATGTTCTGACTCCTGCAGGTCTCCTCCTGAAGGACTAGTAGCGAAGTCTCCTGTCCCCAAAGGCTCTTCTTGGGGAGACTCGCGGACGTTCTCCAAGTGACTGGCTGGCTCCGGTCTAAGTCTTGACGAGGACTTAGGTACTGTCTTGGAGTCCTTCGACTCCCTCCTGGGAGGGATACAGGACTCCAACGACGACGGAGGTAGGCTCTTCTCCGCCCCTACCCAAGAAGACTTTCCAGCGCGAGGTGGGGTTTCCCTCATTGGTGCGATGAGGGAACGTCTCACCTTACGTGAATCCCCTGAGGACGGGAAATCCTCGTCCGAAGGGGAAGGAGAAAAAGTCTGGGGGGAGGGGGCCTGCCTCGAAGGCTTACGAGGAGACAGCTTTGTCCTCGAAGAAGTCACAGCTTCCAAGTCTCCTCTTTTTCTCTTCAGGGGAGTAGATGTTGCCAAGGATTTGTGGCCTAGCTCAGAGAGAACAGGCTCAAATGCCTGCGCGACCGCTCTGATCAGTGCCCCAAACCAAGGCTGCTGGCTGACGGCTGCGCTGTCAGACACACTCTCTGGAGGGATGGATCGACCGATCCCTGGGAGGAGTTTCCATAAGGGCGTTCGTCTGCAAAGAAAAAGAAGACAAAGAAGAAATGTCCCTGAACCTTCCTGGAAAATTTCCCCCTGCCAGCGAGTGCGCTGTTCTGCGCTTGCGGGGGAGGGGGGGATGGTGACCTTGCCGCGCGTTGTCCTGCAGCCTCGCGCATGGGAGGTTATTGACGATCGCGCTAACGCTCACGCGATGGAGAATACCCGGGGTCACACGCAGGAGACTGTTGGCGCGCGCGGGCGGGTGATTGCTGATCTGCGCGCGCGAGGGAGATTGCGAGGGTGCGCGCGGGCGAGCGATGGCGCGTAGGAGCGTGCGCAGGAAGCAGATTGCGCGCTCGAGCACCCGAGGGTGAATGTTTGTGCGCGCGAGGGTGAATATTCGTCCGCGCGCGGGCGTGCAGGATCAGGATGAAAAGCCCGTGCGGGTGAGGAATCGTGCGCTCTAGATGTCGATGGGTGCGCGCGAGCAGGAGAGATATCTCTTGCGCGCGGGCACGCAGCTGGACCCTGCGTACGTTGGCTCGCCTCTTGTGGGCACACATCAGGTTGGCTATGCATCACTGCTGTGGGAGATGGGCGTGGGCGCGCATCCTCGTGGGCGCGTATAGGTGACTTCGCGCTGGCGAGGGCTGGTGCGCAGGCGAAGGTAGACGGCGCGTTGGCGAGCGCTGGCGAGAAGGGGAAGCTTTAAACTTCCTGCAGGGGAGGGAGAGAAAGTCTGGGGGGGAGGAGCCTTGCGCAAGGATTTGCGAGGAGACAGGATAGCCCTCGGAGATGTCTCCACGGAGGGGACTCCTCTCTTCCTCTTCAGGGGGCAGGCAGCCGCCACTGATTTGTGACTTAAGTCAGAGACCATAGGCTTCATAGCCTACATAAGAGCTCTGACCAGGGTCCCGAACCAGGGCTGCTGGCTGACAGTCGCGCTGTCACACACTCCCTCTGGAGGGAAGGGGATCGTTCGATCCCTTGGAGGAGTCGACAAACGAAGGTTCGCCTGAAAAGAAGCTGAAATGAGAGAGTCCTTAGACCTGTCCGGGAACCGCCCCTCCTCTGGCGAGTACGCTGTTCTGCGCTTGCGGGGAGGGGAACGAGATGATGACCTGTCAGCCTGACGATGATCGCGCTGGAGGTCGCGCGATGAGCCCTGTCCTGGGTCGCGCGCGAAAGGATCGTGCGCCATAGGAATTTCCCGCTCGCGCGGGCGTGCGAGGTTGGTGGCGCGGGCGTGCGAGGTTGGTGGCGTGGGCATGCGAGGTTGGTGGCGCGGGCACGTGGGCGCGTCGATGGCAAGGGCGTGTGGCGCGCAGGAGCTGGATCCTGAGGAGGGGTTGAAGGCTGGATGCGAGGGCGCGCAGTAACCTGATGCGGTACTTTCGGGCGTGAGTGAGCAGTAGCGCGTGGGCGCGTATCTGGAAGTACTGGGCGAGGGCGCAAGTGCGCAGCCTCGTGATAGCGCGAGGGTGGGTCTGCGCGTTGGCGCGCAGGTGAGCGCTGAGCTGTCTGAGCAGGTATGTTAACCTGAGGAGACCGTGGGCGCGCTGGGCGCGCAGGGGATCGTGGGTGCGCATGGCGCGCATCAGGATGTGGGCGCGCAGGTGTGCGCTGCTGCGATGGGCGCGCAGGGTGCGCGATCGGATTAGGGCGCACAGGTGTGCGCTGTTGAGTTGCATGGGGCGCCTTGAGAGCAACTGGAACCTGGCACTCAACTGGAACATCGCGCGAGACTGGAGGAGCGCGTACAGGATTGCGCAGTCTGGAAGGAGAGTCCAGGGGTACCTGTGAGCGCCTGTGCGCTAACTTAGGCACCTCCTGGACTGCACTCTGAGATGTAGAGGCGCGCTGGTGAGCGCGTGTGCACTGTATCAGGAACTGCGCGCGATGGGCGTGCCTCGCGCCTAACTCCAGAAGGGCGCTGCGAGTCTAGAGGTACCTGTGAGCGCCTGTGCGCTAACCTAGGTGCCTCTTGGACTACGTGCGACGTGGCAGGAACCGGTGGGCGCAGGGGCGCAGGTGGGCGCGTGTGCGCAGGTGAGCGCTGGCGTGCTGGATCAGGAACTGCTGGTGGGCGCCGGGGCGCAGTAGGTTGTGGGCGCGCAGGGGAACCCTGGCACGTAACAGAAACAGGAGCAGCACGTAACAGAAACAGGAGCATGCAGGTGAGAGCTGTGGAGCTAAGTCTGGAACGGAACCAGCAGCATGAGGGCGTGCAGGTTTAACCTGTCGCTTAAGGGTATGAGGAGCAGTTTTGCGCTGTCCCTTATGCCCCGAAGGGAACGGTGCTTGCGCAATGGCAGGTTTAGGTGGCGCGTAATGCGCATCTGCATCCTCAAAGCGTGACGGCAGGTCAGCAGGTCTGGAGGGAGACTGGTCACAGGGTCCCGAAGAACGACCTTCCTCCGAAGGGGATCGCGAAGGATCTCCGGAGAGGTCTAAGGTGGTAGCTGGCAGGATCGGCGAACGGCGAGTCGTCTACTCCGCAGAGGACTGTGGGGACGATGAGCCGAAGAGGCACCTCCTAACTTCCTTGTGAGGAGAAGGAAGACCTCTATGGCGAAGGGGAGGACGAGCCTTCCGCCTTATACGCCCACGAGGGGCCGTGGGGTCAGCGAGCTAACCATCGTAGGGCCTCTGAAGAGGAGTCTCTGTAAGTGAACTCCCCCGAGGGGGAGAATCACCGGCAGGAGAGACCGTAGGACTTAGTTCCTCCCTCAAAAGATGTTCGGAGGGGGAACTAAGCCTTCAGCTACCTCAGCAACAGGAACAGGGGTTTGACTAGACCCACAAGATGCCTCCGTCACAACAACGTCAACGACAGACAGAGGATCTATCCCAGCTGTAGTTGGCGATTGTTTGACAGCTGCACCTAGTTTGATCATGTCAAACAGGGCTTCCCTGGAGGGCAAACCCTGCAGTCCCAAGGAAGCCCAAAGCTGTAATAAATCATTGTTATTTACAGACAAATCAATATTTAAATCCTCCTCCGGGGGAGGAGGGGCCGCTGCCTCGCTATGGGAGGCAACTACCTCTCCCGCACCCCGGGATCGGTCAACAGCAATACAGTCTACGCTACCACTTGCCGGCCTCTCGGAAGAGACCGCTCGAGGGGGAGCTTCGGAGGAGGAAAGGGCTACGGAAGAAGTTTTGGAATTTTCTCTCTTCAAAGAAGCCTTTGAAGGAGAAATATCCCTTTTAGACTTTTTCTTCCGGTGCCGGGCAAACTTCTCCCACTGAGAGGTAGACCACTCCCTACATTCAACACATACGTCACTGCTATCACACCGTTGGCCCCTACAATGAGGAAACAAGGTGTGGGGATCAGTGTCGACCGCCGACATAAAGGTCGCACAAGGGCGGCAAGGAAGTCCAGGACACGTACGCATATTCAGTAATAGAGGCCAACTTCAAACACACTGTGAGGAAGAAAAAGCAAAACAGATTGATGGCAGTCAAAGCGAGGGAGAGAGCAGACAGGTCTGTTCTCTGCCCGAGCCAAAAGTAAAGTGAAGCATTCACTAGTGTGTGTGTGTGTGTGTGTGTGTGGGGGGGGGGGGGGGTTTTAGCAAGCTACCCCTCCCTACCCCGGTGGGGTAGTAAACCCTCATTAAAATTCTAATGGCTCGTCATTCAGCTACGCCGAAGTAATTACCCTATGTAAATAGCATGGTTTGTATTTCAGTTACGGAACAAATACATTTTTCCCTGCGAGAATTATGCGTGTTCACTGATGCAATGCTCCTATATATATTTCTCCTCCTGACAAGTTTAAATGGGTTACCCTGTCAGGCTATTTTGCCCCTGATTACTCTATTACATAGTCTGTTCATAAGGGAATGAATTTTGTTCCGAGATCCCTTATATCCATAGTGTCATTTCTTGATAACCAGTCATAGCCCATATGTATGGAACCTGACCATATTTGGCCATGTTTCCCTTGTTTGTTATGATGTAGTCATCTTCGTATGACTTGCACAATGTCACAGGTCGTTGTATAGTTTCTGATGTGTCGGTTCTGTCTGACATGGATTGTTCTGTACCTAGGTGTAATGGCTACTCATTATATAAAACTTATAGGATAATATGTTAGTGATGATGATCCCCAACCTTCCACATCTCGGTAAATATATGATACTTTAATTTCTAGTCAATTACATGAACCATATATTTTTCCTACTCGCTATCTTGTGTTTTATGCATTTCTCTGACCATGAGTATTGGGGCAAACCACCCATTCATGAGTTTTTGGACCACCTTATATAAAGACAATTATGGGGGACCCCAGTGGTAAACCGGGTTTTTTTTGGTTGAGGAAAGGTCATAAACGAGTGATTTGCAACAATAATAATGGTCAGAAATGCAAAATAAGCACAAGATAACCAGTTGGAAAAATATATGGTTCATGTAAGTGGGTGAAAACAGGCCAAAACATGATTATCCCTTATGAGATTTGTAAAAGGGTACAGAACCTAACAAACCCACCTAACCTAACCTAGTAGTTCACAGGTCACAACCACTAGCCGAGGCCTGCCCAGGGTACAACCCCAAGCCAGGTGGCAAGCCCCCAGGACCCCCCCTTCCCAGGTCACAACTGCTAGCCAGACCCACTTTCCCAGATCACAAACTAGATTCACAAATAAATCCTTATATGATGATGAAATAAATCACAAATAAATCCTTAAATTATGAAAATTAAATCACAAATATTTCTTTGCCTTATGACTGACAACTACATTTTTTTTTTTTTCTTGTCTTGGCAGTCGTAACGATAAATACATGATACTTTAATTTCTAGCCAAGTTCATGAACCATATATTTTTCCTACTCACTACCTTGTGGTTTATGCATTTCTGACCATGATTATTGGGGCAAACCACCCATTCATGAGTTTTTGTACCCCTTATATAAAGACAATTATGGGGGAACCCTGTGGGAAATCGGGGTTTTTGGGGTGGGAAAATGCAATAAATAAGTGATTTGCAGTAATAATAACGGTCAGAAATGCAAATTAGCACAAGATAACCAGTTGGAAAAATATATGGTTCATGTAAATGGCTGAAAACAGGCCACAACATGATTACTGTATTTAACTTTTGAGATTTGTAAAAGGGTACAGAACCGAACAAACCCACATAACCTAACCTAGCAGTTCTCAAGTCACAAAACCTAGCACCCCCTTTCCAGGTCACAACCGCTATCCGGACCTCACCTTCCCAGGTTACAAACTAAAAGTAAATCACAAATAAATCTTTAAATTATGATAGACACCGTTGCTTTTTTTTGTCCTGGCAATCTTTACAAAAGCTTTGCAGTAGAAAATGTGCTGGCCTTCCCTGAAAATTAAGTCAGAATCAGACCCATGAGGCATTATTTCACTGTTATTTTATAATTTCACATGAGTAACAATAGCTTTACAGCGAACAGAGAGCATTTCCCTCATAATCAACTGCCGACATAAACGAAATTACACTAACTTTCGAAATAGATTGATGTGCTTCCCTAAGTTCCCTCTTGGAGACATCTTTACGTGATGAATAGAAACCAAGCACGTGCAATAAATCCCCTTAAGTCTCTCAGATGTAAACAATGGAGTTAGAGTGACAAAGGCATTTTATTCAACCAATACGTAAGTTATTATGCCCCAGCCCCTATTAGACATATAGAGAAAAAAACCAAACTAGCCAGCACTCGTCCATTTCTTATAGCGAATTCCCGTTTCACTAGAAATTAGAGTATCATAAATTTACCATCTTTACAAAAGCTTTGCAGTAGAAATGTGCTGGTGTTCCCGAAAAATTATGTCATAGAGTCGGACCTTTGAGGCATTACTTTGATTATTTTATTAATTTCATGAGTAACGATAGCTTTACAATGAACAGAGAGCATTTTCATCATAACCAATTACCGTCATAAATGAAATTACACTAAATTTTGAAATAGACTGATGTACTTCCCTTAAGATCCCTCTTGGAGATGTCTTTATGTGATGGTGGTTAAGTTGAAACTGAATGAGAAGGTGGAAAAAATGGCTGTTTAGAACATACGGGAACTTATGAAGAAGTACTCGTAAGCTGTTAATACGTCATTGTAAATGCACAGAAATATTCCCAAACCATGGGAAACAATGCATGTGCAAAGTCCCCTTCAGTCTCTCAGATGTAAACAATGGAGTTAGAGTGAAAAAACCACTTCACAGTTTAATAGACCGATACGCAAGTTATTATGCCCCAGCCCCTATTAAAGATATAGAGAAAAATACCAAACAAGACAGCACTGATCCATTTCTTATAGCGAATTCCAGTCTCGCTAGTACTTAAAGTATCATATATTTACCCACATCTCAAACATAAGGTATGACTATTTATACTATATAATGCCCCACATGATTTGAGAGAGCGAATCTATATGTAGCCTACCACTGGCCAGAACATAAGAGCAGTGATATAATGTTAATTTTGCGAGCACAGCGGGCCACGCCGGAGTAATAACCATTAGAGGGTTTAAAAATATCCCTGAAATAATGACTCATGGGGTTGGTAACCACAGCTCAACATGCACCTCTTGCCAGAACATAGGAGCAGTGATGTAGGCTAATGTTTTTTCACGAGTGCAGCGAGCCACAGCACAGCAAAAACCATTAGAAGTTTTAAGAAATATCCTCAAAATAATTGTCCACGAGCGTTAAGTGAATCATACATAAGTTTGGTGGTAATTTTGTATTGTATTACATGGTGTGATTTCGCACAGGAAATATATGATTTCCTATAGCAAATAACGTGATTTAACCGATTTTGATGATCATTTCAATCGGAAACAAACAGATTAACCAATTCGGTTAACTTTTAAGTTGACGAATTGGTTGATGTTATTACGAATGAAATGAATGTGAAAACCTGTTAAATCACGTTATCTACTATAGGAAATCACATATTTCCTGTGCGAAAATCACACCATGTAATACAATACAAATGTACCATATAAATATTAACACTGTTGACATATATATTGAGTTAAAATATTTAAACAACAGATGTACTGAGGACGATAACATTAGCAACGTTACCAATGGTTGACAGAACTACCAACGTTGACGAATGGTACACAGTGTTACCAACGACACGATGTCATTTCTAGAGATAGAAATGCTAAATATTTTCATACGTAAACTAAATAATTTTTCCATATAACTATTAAACAATAAATAAAAAATACCAAAAGGCCATAGAACCTAACAAACCCACCTAACCTTGCCTAGAAGTACCCCGGTCACAAAACTCATATAATAAGCAATGGGGAATGACTTACTTTGATTCACAGTACTACCAACGGTGACGAATGGAACACAGAACTACCAACGACACGATGTCATTACTAGTGGCAGGAATGATAAATATTTCCATTTGAATATTAAATAATTTTTCCATATAACTGTACACAATATATAAATAGTACAGAAAGACCACAGAACCTAACAAACCCACCTAACCTTGCCTAGAAGTACCCCGGTCACAAAACATGTATAATGGCTATTGAGGAATGACTTACTTATATGAAGAAAACGTCGAAGTATTCGGTAACCTCGGAACAGAAACTTCTCCAATCGACACTAGTTTTCGAAGATATGTCGATACCATCCATGAGGGTCTCATGGTCCGAATGTTTATGCAAAAAGTGGATGGCACATAATATTATCTTCCATGGGGGTAGACGACTTTTGTCCAAAAAAGTACCTTTATAGGCAGTAACGGTATAACCACAACGGCGTTTCTTGTTAGTTTTACGAATGATGGATTCAGAATTGCAATAAAACACGTGAATGTCTTGCCTATAAGATAAAACAGAACGGCACTAGGGGCACTTTAAACCCTGAGGAATAACGTTGAGAGATTTAAGAAAATGCTCAACATTACCTGAAGTATCCAAAAAATCACCATGGAATTGAGCCACTACTTTTAGGTACGAAATACTGCAGCCGCTACAAGTTTCTATAACTTGCTCCATCGCAAAATACGAAAAAAGAAACCGCACTTGTAATGCAGAACGTCTCACCAGGTCAAAGGTTACAACGGGAAAGGCATTGGAACAAAGGGTATGAAAAGTCTGCTAATAGGGATAAAGGAAGGGGGGGGGGGTAGGGAGATATCTGCATAGGCCTAGGGTGGTGATTGGTTAAGGGAAAAACAAAGAACACTAGACGGTAAACATGAATGAACTAAATACGGAAACTAGACCAGAGAAAGGATTTATAAGACACAGAGGAGAGAAAAAGAAATAACCAACAATAATAAATAAAAACAATATAGGAAGGTAAAATGGAATGAACGGTAAATAATATTGAATGGGAATATAAAATGAGATGATCATACCGAGAATTAACTGGATAAAAAAACTAGTCCAGAGTAAGTATTTATGTGCAACCAGGAAGAGATAAAGAAATAACCAAACAAATAAACCCAATATAGGAAGGTAAAATGGAATGAATGATAAATAATATTGAATGGGAATATAAAATGAGAAAATAACACGGTAATAAAAAGAGTAATTGGGGAGAGGAAACTCCTGCGCAGGGGGTGATATATGCGCAGGTCGGAAACTGGTGCGAACGAACGTACGTACAAATGGGAAAGGAAATAACCAAACAAATAAACCCAATATAGGAAGGTAAAATGGAATGTATGATAAATAATATTGAATGGGAATATAAAATGAGAAAATAATACGGTCATAAAAAGAGTAATTTGGGAGAGAAACTCCTGCGCAGGGGGGTTATATATGCGCAGGTCGGAAACTGGTGCGAACGAACGTACGTACAGATGGGTGCTAATGTTAGCATGGAATGCTAACATTTGATCTACATCAGGTATGGAATGCTAACATTTAATCTACATCAGGCGTTGGCAGCACTGGTTACTGTATTACTACAAGAAATAACCTTTGAAACGGCTCCTCCCAAATATATCCAGTTATACTGTTCTGTATTTTCCTACGGTTATAATAAATACAAGAAGGAAATGTATAGAGAAGAAAAGGAGTGATTTACGGTTATACATCGGTTCCCCAGTATGTTTTCCCCATCCAAAACCCCGAGTTCCCAAAGGGGGTCCCCCATTATCGGAGGATATAGATGTATATATATTTCTTAAACTATTCATTTGCGACGGGAACGAGTGTTTTTTTCGAAGGGAGCGTAATTTTTCCTATAAGAAAAAGTACAGTAGTTGGAATCCTAAGTTACATTGCCATGTAATACACTACAATAAAACCAGTTTGGTAATGGGAAAATTGTTTTCCACTAATTAACAGTGTGTTTTAAATGAATTTTACCTTTAACCAATTCGTAAATAATAAAAACAAGTTTTTTTCCTGTTTTCCCCACCAAAAAATCATGGTAACCCACCTGTGAATGTTTGGAAGAGTGGGGGATAACATGAGAACACTTAATTTACAGAGGAAATAACAGACAAGTTCACTGAAAGCACATTATTTACTACAGGAAACGGTGACTATTCCATTACAAAATATTGTCATGACCGGAACTATAATTTTACCAAAATAAACTTGTATGTTAGCTAGCTAACCATAGCCTCGGCTGTCTGGCCTTAGGCCACAAAAAGAAAAATCAATCCTATACCTGTATCAGTAATCTTGATATTTCCTCAGAACAAATTTCACTAGCATCATTATTACTCACCTTGTTTATTTTGTAAATTCCCCAAAAGGATCCCCTAAGGATGCTGGACGGTAGGCTGAAAAAGTCAGCCATTAATTTGGTTGCCTAGCCTTAGTATGTTGATTTGATGTCAAGGTTTACTCATTTACTAGGTATCAACATGAAACAAAATTATAGCTAATGCATTTTTGTCTTTCTTGTGTTTAACTACGCGAGTAACACGAATAACTACGGTTTAAAGAACACTTAAAGCGACGACTCACACTAATGAACAAATACTGTACGCTTTGAAGTTAGACGGCTTTTGACAATAATAACAGACGTTGCGTTTTCCAAAATAGGCCTACTGTTCAAATGATGATCCTTTATTTAGAGTTCAGGAAACTATCTGGTTTGAGTTATTATTCTTTATTATTTCTTATGTATGCATTCCATTAACAGATGTTATGCCAGTCATTGTCAATATAAAAATATTTGCATAATAATGTGTCAAGTTTACTAATTTTGTGCAAAGGACGAAAAAACTTTAGTATACGAAGCGCTAATTCAACATTTCATGTGGTACTCAATCTAACTCTAAGATTCTAAGATCTATTATTATTATTATTATTATTATCATTATTATTATTATTATTATTTCTGGCTAAGCTACAACCATAATTGGAATAGCAGGATAATACAGTATAAGCCAAAGGGCTCCAACAGGGAAAATAGCCCAATGACGAAAGGAAATTAGGAAAAGAATAAATTAATAGAAAAGCAATGAACAATTGAAATAAAATATTTAAGAACAATAACAATTAAAACATATTTCATACTTAAGCTATTAAAACTAAAAAAAAAAATCAGCAACAAGAGAAGAGAAACAAGACAGAATACTGTGCCCGAGTGTACCCTCAAGCAAGAGAACTACCCCAAGACCACGGCACATAGGCTATTGCTTACCATCGATGAAGTCTTTTCTACCATTACCAAGAGAAAGTGTCCACTGAAAAATTACAGTAGTTAAAAAGAAATCTTGAGCAAAGAAGAATTGTTTGGTAATCTCAGTGTTGTCAGGTGTATGAGGGCAGAGGAAAATATGGAAAGAATAGGCCAGACTATTCGAGTTAAAGTCAAAACGTACCCAAAATATTTGGTTAAAACGTACCCAACGAAAATTCAGAACAGAAATTAAAAAAAAAAAAATTGAAGCTGTAGCCAGCCTAAAAATGACATGTACCTTACGGAAAGTCAACATGTAGCCTACCCAACGGAAATTGAGTATGGAAATCGGACAAAAGAAAAATGGACCGTAACCAGAGAAAAGAATCCACTATCGTATTAACTGACCAGTCAAAGAAACTAATAACTCTCGCTGTAGTATCTAAACAGGTGGCTGCTGCCGTGGCCAACCCACGACCTATAAACCGTAAGTCCTGTCCAACAAATTAAGATGAGAACCAGCAACTGAAGACCAAACAGGAGAACGATATTACACACACACACACACACACACACACACACACACACACACACACACACACACACACACATATATATATATATATATATATATATATATATATATATATATATATATATATATATATATATATATATATATATATATATATTAAGCTATCCAAGAGGTCTCGTTATATCATAATATATATATATATATATATATATATATATATATATATATATATATATATATATTAAGCCATCACAGAGGTCTCGTTTTATCATAATTATATATATATATATATATATATATATATATATATATATATATATATATATATATATATATATATGTGTGTGTGTGTGTGTGTGTGTGTATATATACATATATATACATACATATATATATATATATATATATATATATATATATATATATATATATACATATATATACATATATATATATATATATGTGTGTGTGTGTGTGTGTGTGTGTGTGTGTGTGTGTGTGTGTGTGTGTGGAGGGTAATGTTTCATTCACTTGTATTTTCATGCGAATTTATAGCCAGAGTTACTAAGAATTTGTGGACATTAAAATAGCAGTCAGAATAATAATAATGTGTCATATATTTGAAGAGAATCGCCATTTCAATAGAAGAGGCGGGCGTGAAAAATGATCTTATGTCAATTTGCTTAACATGTTCGTATTCAGAGTCTCGTTTTAATAATTGCATTTAGCATCCTCTTATTTGTTTAACACTTATATATTTTGATCACTTACTCGTGCATGTCTGAAGGTTTATCTTTATATATTTCTTATTTTCCGTTGCAAAGCTAATATAGTAATCCCGTTTTCGGTGAATGGTAATAGTTTTAATTTCTGGTGGTTTCTTTCTAAGAGCATTGCTTTAGTTTTTTTTAACTAATATTTCTTATAATAATAACTTTATATTCTTTTTAAATGTTTCTTGATATAAATATTTTACTTTACAAGTCTACCTGCTATGTTCCAGAAATAGTTGGATGGGATATATTGCATGGGAAATAGCATATGCTGCATATTTATTTTACACACAGACTAGTACGTGCTGATTTAGTTACACTTTCATAAAAAAAAATCTATGATTGCAATTCCAATTCTCTATTATTGGTAAGTATATATAATCGGTGATGAAGTGTTATTTTTCAAGTCTCTTGGAAATATTTCACCGTATCACATGCATACCTTTGTATTTAAATTATATGTTGCATTCCCATAGATTCTTACACAATTTCATGTGTCACATTTTCTATGAACATAATATGTTCTCAAGGGGAACTTCAGTAATAGCCGTTTCTCCTTGTAACGAATGTGACGAAATTAAAGCTAGATAAGATATGTACAACAACTCCCCAATTTATCAAAACCGGACGTCCAAAATATCTAAGACAATTGCTACACATCGTGCAGCCAACGAATCGCGTAGACATGAGAATAATTACAGATAGTTTTAAGTTATTGGATCCAAACAATGTTTCTACTGTAAGTTCTAGAGCTTTCAAATATGCGGTCCCAAGACGGTACAACTAGATCGCATTAGACACCGTTGAGATACTACGCTAGAGAGTTATTGGGTCCTAACTGGCCAGACAGTATTGCATTGGATCGTTCCCTCTGGTTACGGCTCACCTTTCCTTTGCCTGCGCATACACCGAATAGTCTGGCCTATTCTTTCTACATTCTCCTGTCTCCTCATACACCTGACAACACTGAGATTATCGAACAGTTCTTCTTCACTCAAGGGGTTAACTATTGAACTGTAATTGTTCAGTGACTACTTTCCTCTTGTTAAGGGTAGAAGACTCTCTAGCTATGGTAAGCAGCTCTTCTAGGAGAAGGACATTCCAAAATGAAACCATTGTTTTCTATCCTTGGGTAGTGCCATGGCCTGTGTGCCATAGTCTTTCACTGTCTTCGAGTAGAGTTCTCTTGCTTGAGGGTACACTCAGGCCCACTATTCTGCTTATTTCTCTACTTTTTTTTAAGTTTTTATAGTTTATATATGAAAGATTTTTTTTTCAATGTTGTTACTTTTTATTCTATTTCAGTTGTTCATTACTTCTCTTGTAGTTTAGTTATTTCGTTATTTCCTTTCCTCGCTGGACTATTTCTCCCTGTAGGAGCCCTTGGACTTATAGCATCCTGCTTTTCCAACTAGGGCTGTAGCTTAGCTAATAATAATAATAATAATAATAATAATAATAATAATAATAATAATAATAATAATAATAATAATAATAATAATAATAATAATGGCTTCCGAGGAGAAACGGAAGACATTCATGTTTTATATGTAAAACTATTTGTTAAATTAACCAAATAAACTCCCAGCGAAACTGAAATTCACGAATAATCTCTAATCAAAGCTAACTATAATCGAGCTGGTTGGCTCAGCCATATACGATCCACCTCTATTCTCAAGGGAGCATTCAATCTCTGATTTAATTATCCCTCAATTATTGCATAAGATTCTATAGCGAATGGAGGCGTGAAGGATTATGCATAATCTTATTTAGGACTTCTTTTGATATGTAGATACAAAATCAAAGATCAGAGGAGTCGTCTGATTCTCCACCCTACACTGATACATATTCATGGGTGTTATGAAACAATAGTTGATCCTAAAGCCAGAGCTTGAACCGCAGTCTTTTGTTTTGAGTGATATCCTGACTAGAACGGACGACTTACTCACTTAGCTGACCTTCTGATCACTGTGGAATAGAAATGGCTCTCCCATTAGGTATGTAAAAATGTAATATAAATTGCGTTTCTAGAACTATGATATGAATTACGTTTCTAGAACTGTAGGCTAATATAAATTGCGTTTATAGAACTATGTTAGGCCTATAAGTAGTTTGAATTTCTAGAACTAATATACATTGTGTTTCTAGAACTACGGTAGACCTATAAGTAGATTGAGTTTCTAGAAATGTAATATACATACGTTTCTAGAACTATGTTAGGCCTATAAGTAGTTCCAGTTTCAAGAACTGTAATATACATTACGTTTCTAGAACTGCAATATACATTGCTTTTCTAGAACTATATAACTAGTCTGAGTTCTTAGAACTGTAATATCCGTTCAAGTCGTATTCCATGTAGACTAAACATTAGTCTCACTTTCAATGTTAGTCTCAATGATTCAGAATGAGATGAAATATTATATTGCAATCATGGGCGCGACATTGCCTTAACATTACTTATGTTACTCTGATAGTAAGATTATGAGGATAGAAAGGAGATACTAAGCTTTATTAACAATATACTCAAACGTTTTGAAACCTACTCTGAAACCGTTATTTTTCTTGATTCGTGAATAAAATAATGATGGCACCGCTAACCTTGAGTCATTATTCTCTCTCTCTCTCTCTCTCTCTCTCTCTCTCTCTCTCTCTCTCTCTCTCTCTCTCTCTCTCTCTCTCTCTCTCTCTCTCTCTCTCTCTCTCTCTCTCTCTCTCACACAAAGGTTTGAAAGTCCCTCATAAGCGACAGATACAGATGACTAGATAATATGCTCGATATTAACCATACATGCATATCACCATCGACAAGGCTCTCTATCCACCATGGTAGGATCAAGGAAAGCCAGGCATTGGCCGCTAAGGACTCAATAGGTAATGAATATGATTAACGTAGATACGTTAAAAAAAGTGCCTTGGAACAGGTCTAGCAAGAGAGATAACATGATGTGTGCAAAAGACTGTCAAGCGACTTTAATGGTCTGTTGAAGCCTAGATGGAAATATATGTAGAGTAGAGATTACAAAATAAATATATGCGGTGTAAGAAAAATTGATAGACTAATAAATGTGGCAATATATAGAAAAATGGGTAAAAAGGTTACAGAGGGTGAAAGGATGGTTCGATCACATGGAAAGAATGGATGAAAATGGGATAGGGAAAAGCATATAGTGTACATAATTCAGCAGTACTAGGAGGTGGAAAGATGGTGTGAGAAGTAAGAGAGGAAAGGCTGGGAAGATTTCGAAAGGAGGATTGGGAAGGCACGGCATCAATATGCTGTAAACGCGAGCGTGCATGCAGGAAACGGGGGAATAGTGCAATCTCTGTTGGAGGTTTAGCAAGATACTGATAAGCCTTCTGTAAAGGTATACAAAACAAATATTGTCGAAATTTTACTAATTCACAGTTGAATAAGACAATGAATATCGTATTGTTGTTTGGCTGGATTCACCTTCTATCACAGGAAATATCTTAATGTTGCACACACATATGCATATATATATATATTATATATATATATATATATATATATATATATATATATATATATATATATATATATATATATATATATATATATATATATATATATATATATATATATATATATATATATATACATATATATGTGGCATCATCATCATCATCTCTTACGCTTATTGATGCCAAAGGCCTCTGTTAGATTTCGCCAGTCTTCTCTGTCTTGAGCTTTTAAATCAATACTTCTCCATTCATCATTTCCTACTTAACGTTTCATAGTCCTCGAGTATGTAGGCCTGGATCTTCCAACTCTTCTAGTGCCTTGTGGAACCTTGTTGAAAGTTTGGTGAACTGATATATATATATATATATATATATATATATATATATATATATATATATATATATATATATATATATGTATATATATATATATATATATATATATATATATATATATATATATATATATATATATATATATATATGTGTGTGTGTGTGTGTGTGTGTGTGTATCCTATTACAGGTATATTATTATTATTATTATTATTATTATTATTATTATTATTATTATTATTATTATGGGGAATGAAAGTGACAGAGAGACGGAAATTGAATGTGTTTGAGATGAAGTGTCTAAGGAGTATGGCTGGTGTATCTCGAGTAGATACGGTTAGGAACGAAGTGGTGAGGGTGAGAACGGGTGTAAAAATGAGTTAGTAGCTAGAGTGGATATGAATTTGTTGAGGTGGTTTGGCCATGTTGAGTAAATGGTCTGCTAAAGAAGGTGATGAATGCAAGAGTTGATGGGAGAAGTACAAGAGGAAGGCCAAGGTTTGGGTGGATGGATGGAGTGAAGAAAGCTCTGGGTGATAGGACAGATGTGAGAGAAGCAAGAGAGCGTCCTAGAAATAGGAATGGATGGCGAACGATTGTGATGCAGTTCCTCCAGTCGCCTTGGATGACCGTTGAGATAGCAGCAGTAGGAGATTCGGCGTTATGAAGCTTCATCTGTGGTGGATAACGGGGAGGGTGGGCTGTGGCACCCTAGTAGTACCAGTCGAACTCGGTTGAGTCCATCGTCAGGCTAGGAGGAGCATAGAGAGGAAAGGTTCCTTTTTTTCCTTTGTTTGATGATGGCTACCCCCCAATATTGGGGGAAATTGTTGAACTAATCTCTCTTGAGGATTTTGAAGAGCATACTCAAACCATTTCCATCTACCCCTCATCATGATCTCATCCACATATAGCACTCGAGTAACCTCTCTTATGGTTTCATTTCTAATCCTGCCCTGCCATTTAACTACCAATACCCTTCTGAGGGATTTGTTCTCAAATCTACTAAATCTATTGGAGATTGCTTCATTGTCATACCATGACTCGTGTCCATAGAGTAACACCCGATCTCACTAAACTGATATATAGTCTGATTTTTATATGTAGTTTCAGGCGAATTGATTTCCAAGTTTTATTTAACCTAGCCATATGCTGATTTGCCTTTTTCAATCTTTCATTAAACTAGAATTCTAAAGACCATATATTGGAAATCATTACCAAATGGGAAGATAATGAGGTATATTGCCCTCATATAATACACTTCTATATTTTCACTCTTAGTTTCACGAAGTACATCAAGACAGTACTCGATTTCATACCATGTTTCTTATAGCGTAGCCATATCAGGGATGGCAATGCAATTAGTGATATCTCATGTCTTTGATTCACAACATATTTAAGAAACCTCATTGAAGGAAGTCCTTGGGAGTGATATCTTGTGAATAAGATGGCCAGAGAATTGGGGCATCCTTTGAAATCCACCAGTCTGGAAATGTTTCAAGAATCCACGAACTTCCAAACACCAGTGTGTTGGAGCACCATCTTGCTGGAAAACAGGGTTGCCAGGTTTTCTAAATGAGAAAACGCCAACTTTTAAACAACGGAAGCTCTAAAAGACCAAACCATTAGTAGAAAAAGGACATAAATTATAGCATTTATGGTTAATCAATTCTTAAAAAAGGCCAAATTGAGATATTTGGCCCGTAAAAAAGCCAGAATTAAGGGGTTTGGCCTCAAAAAGGCCAATCTGGCAACCCTGTGATGGTTGATGGAAGGTCATCTAGTTTTGGTGCTCCTTGAGGTAACGTCCCTGACTGGTGAACGCCAGACTGGGGTTCGAGTCCGGCTCAAACTCGTTAGTTTCTTTGGATGATGCAACCTCACCATCCTTGTGAGCTAAGGATGGGGTGTTTTGGGGGAATCTATAGATCTATCTGCTGAGTCATCAGCAGCCATCGCCTTGCCCTCCTTGGTCTTAGCCTGGGGAGAGAGGAGGCGTTAGTGCTAAATCATAATGTGTATATGGTCAGTCTCCAGGGAATTGTCCTTTTAGATAGGGCAATGCTACTGTCCCTCGCCTCTGGCATTCACGAGTGGCCCTTAAACCTTTAAAAGGTCAAGGTAAATATCTGATGTAATTGATGTCTTGTGGAAGAAAATAAACCAATGATTCGATTGTACTGGATCCAGGGCATTGTCCTTTTAGATAGGGCAATCCTACTGTCCCTTGCCTCAGGCATTCACTAGTGGCCTTTAAACCTTTAAAAGGTCAAAGTAAACATCTGATGTAATTGATGTCTTGTGGAAGAAAATAGACCAATGATTCGACTGTACTGGATCCAGGGCATTGTCCTTTTAGATAGGACAATCCTACTGTCCCTTGCCTCGGGCATTCACGAGTGGCCTTTAAACCTTTAAAAGGTCAAGGTAAACATCTGATGTAATTGATGTCTTATGGAAAAAAATAGACCAATGATTCGATTGTACTGGATCCAGGGCATTGTCCTTTTAGATAGGGCAATCCTATTGTCCCTTGCCTCGGGCATTCACGAGTGGCCTTTAAACCTTTAAAAGGTCAAGGTAAACATCTGATGTAATTGATGTCTTGTGGAAGAAAATAGACCAATGATTCTATTGTACTGGATCCAGGGCATTGTCCTTTTAGATAGGGCAATCCTATTGTCCCTTGCCTCGGGCATTCACGAGTGGCCTTTAAACCTTTAAAAGGTCAAGATAAAACATCTGATGTAATTGATGTCTTGTGGAAGAAAATAGACCAATGATTCGATTGTACTGGATCCAACACCACACTGAAGTTCCCCAATCACATGAGGATCATATGATTCCCAGGTTCTCACATTATGTGTTGTCTCATCCCGAAAACAAACTCGTTTGAAGAACATTCCGTCTTCAGACACTCGTTCTAATATGTTAACTGCAAACTATTTTTTTTCTTTTTGTCCATAATTATAATATTGCTCAAGTGATGTGCTTGGCCTGTAAGCAGCAGCACTTTGTAAGTGTACAATCACAGGTTCATATATATATATATATATATATATATATATATATATATATATATATATATATATATATATATATATATATATATATATATATATATATATATATATTTATTATTATTATTATTATTATTATTATTATTATTATTATTATTATTATTGTTATTATTATCATTAAATGCTAAGCTACAACCCTAGTTGGAAAAGCAGGATGCTATAAGCCCAGGGGCCCCAACAGGGAAAATAGCCCAGTGAGGAAAGGAAACAAGGAAAAATAAAATATCTTAAGAATAGTAACAATATTAAAATAAATATTTCCTATATAAACAATAAAAACTTTCAACAAAACAAGAAGAGAAACTAAATAGAACAGTGTGCCCGAGTGTACCCTCAAGCAAGAGAACTCTAATCCTAGACAGTGGAAGACCATGGTACAGAGGCTATAGCACTACCCAAGACTAGAGAACAATGGTTTGATTTTGGAGTGTCCTTCTCATAGAAGAGCTGCTTACCATGGCTGAAGAGTCTCTTCTACCCTTACCAAGGGGAAAGTAGCCACTGAAGAATTACAATGGGTGAAGAAGAATTGTTTGGAAATCTCAGTGTTGTCAGGTGTATGAGGACAGAGGAGAATCTCTAAAGAATAGGCCAGACTATTCAGTGTCTGTGAAGGCAAAGGGAAAGAACCGTAACCAGAGAGAAGGATCCAATGTAGTACTGTTTGGCCAGTCAAAGGACCCCTAACTCTCAAGTGGTAGTATCTCAACGGGTGGCTGGTGCCCTTTCCAACCTACTACATATATATATATATATATATATATATATATATATATATATATATATATATATATATATATATATATATATACATATATATATAAACATTATATATATATATATATATATATATATATATATATATATATATATATATATATATATATATATATATCATCTCCTACTCCTACGCCTATTGACCCAAAGGGCCTCAGTTATATTTCGCCAGTCATCTCTATCCTGAGCTTTTAAATCAATAATTCTCCAATCGTCCTCTCCTACTTCACGCTTCATAGTCCTCAGCCACGTAAGTCTGGGTCTTCCAACTCTTCTAGTGCCTCGTGCGTATGTGTGTGTATGTGTGTGATTGCGTGTATATATATAAATTTATATATATATATATATATATATATATATATATATATATATATATATATATATATATATATATATATATATATGTATGTATGTATATACATATATATACATATATATATAATATAATATATATATATACATATATATAATATAATATATATATATACATATATATAATATATATATATATATATATATATATATATATATATATATATATATATATATATATATGAAATGACTGACGATATCAAATGGTGTTTTTTTGGCAAGAATAATGCACGAAGAGATTAAAGTACTGAGAGAGAGAGAGAGAGAGAGAGAGAGAGGAGAGAGAGAGAGAGAGAGAGAGAGAGAGGAGAGAGAGAGAGAGAGAGATACGGCTCTATCACCCTACCAGCCCCCCCCCCCCCCCAGACCCCCCAAATCAGCTGATTGACAGCTCCCAACCGTGAGACGATATTCCCACCTGAGGAATTCCTTCAAAGATCCGGAAATGAAAGAATTATGAGCCACACACACAACACACACATACACACACACGCACACACACACACACACACAAAACATAACATATAATTGCTATTATCATAATCTACCAAAAGCGAGAGAGAGAGGGAGAGAGAGAGAGAGAGGAGAGAGAGAGAGAGAGAGAGAGAGAGAGAGAGAGAGAGAGAGAGAGAGAGAGAGAGAGAGAGAGAGCCGTCTGGAAATTCCGTCGATGGAGTTAGCGATTCAAAACGTCTTCAGGGAAGTTTTCTCTTCGATATCTCTGGATCCCAGAGAGAGAGAGAGAGAGAGAGAGAGAGAGAGAGAGAGAGAGAGAGAGAGAGAGAGAGTTCAATTCGGTCATCATTCGTGTTCCTAAATCTTAAAAATTTCTCCTTTTTCTTTAGAATCTTTTCTAGAATTCATCCGGGGAAAGAAATGTCACAAAGGAATATTATATGGAGAAATTATTCATTTCTCGGAAGAAAAGAAAGGTGAATAATAAGATAGATAATATAAAAACAGGATGAAAAAGAAGAGGAGGAGGATTTTCCCTGAAGCAGTTTGAAGAGTCTTCAGAGGCTTCAAGGAATGAATGTGTGTGAGACTCGGAGCTGGGAGCGGATTCTGAGGGTCTCTGGGAGATCACCTTATGTTTCTTTTTTATTTTTTTTTTTCAAAATAAGGTTGGTCGAAGGAGAACTATCTGGTAATCTAACATAGATTTCATGATGTTCGGTATGTACTAAACAGCGATCAACACAATCAGGAAAGCATTCAACGGAGCTTTTGGAGGATTATTCAACGCATCACACCTTGCAGCTGATCTTCAGGAGCAGCATTCGGCGTGTGAGAGCTATTTCATGGATCTCGAAGGACACATGAAGGAAATTCAGGATTCCTTCGGATTCAGGATGGTCTCTTGGCTACTGCCAAAGAGGATTGAGAACCCTGAGGGCGGGATCGGAAACGTTCCCGTCCTCCAGCGACTGTTGTCCTCCTTCCCTGTGGTCGGAGGATTTTGGAAATCACGGCAGGATCTTCAGTTGTGTCAACTGAAGGTCCAGACTTTGGAACGGAATCTGGAAACGCTCAAGACTGATCTGAAACCTATTGAAATTCTTGGGAAATTTCTCCCAGACTTCGTCACTGGAACTGAGGATGGAACTATTGTTCCCCAAATGAGTGGTGGCAATTGGTTCCGTGTTGCTATGGTAGGTATGTTTGTGGCTGGAAATGTCTTATTGTGGAAATTCTTGTCCAAAAAGGAGGAAGAAAAGAACAAGCAGAGTTAGGTAAAATGTTCAACTAGAAATGAAAAAACAAATTGAATTTTTGGACAGAGAACTGGAGTGTGCCTGGGAAGAGGTCCACTCTAGATGCCAGTTGGAATCTAAATTGGAAGAAGAGAAAAAAGAACTGAAGGCAGAGATTCAACGTCTCTCCAACGCTATGGAAACTCTTCAAAAGGATAAAGAAAATGAAATTGAAAATTTCTCAACCAAGATGCAGGATCTGCAACTAACCAACGAATAACTAAAGAGTGAACTCTCTAATAGAGAGATTACAATTGGCGATCATTTAGATGATTTAACTGAGAAGGACCACAAAATTTCTGGACTAAATGATCAATTGGAAAAAGTTCACGGGGAAAATGAAGCCCGTGTTAAGAGGGAATCAAAACTTGAGAAGGAGATAGAGGAACTGAAAGTAGAGACTCTATGTCTCTTCAACAGAATCGAAACTCTTCAAAAGGATAAAGAAAATGAAATTGAAAATTTCTCAACCAAGATGCAGGATCTGCAACTAACCAACGAACAACTAAAGAGTGAACTCTCTAATAGAGAGATTATAATTGGCGACCATTTAGATGATTTAACTGAGAAGGACCACACAATTTCTGGACTAAATGATCAATTGGAAAAAGTTCACGGAGAAAATGAAGCCCGTGTTAAGAGGGAATCAAAACTTGTGAAGGAGATAGAGGATTTGAAAGTAGAGACTCTAGGTCTTTCCCATAGAATTGAAACTCTTCAAATTGAAAAAGAAATCGAGATTGAAAAATTCTCGACTAAGTTGCAAGATCTTCAGGAAACCAACGATCACCTAAATGAGGAATTATCTGATAAAGATGCTTCCATCGGAGAATATCTAAATAATTTAATTGAGATGGAACAAATAAATCTTGACATGTGTGACCGACTAGCAAGAGTTGATGATGAAAAAATAGCCTCTATTCATTGGTTGGAATCAAGATTCAAGGATATAATTGTAGAATTTGAAGAGATTATTGGAGATGAAAACAGAGAAGGAGAGGCTGGAGATGAGCTTGACTGAGGCTAGAGTTAATGATTTGGTCAGGAATGGAAGGTACAACTGCCTCTTAGAGGAGTTAAAAGCTCTTAAGGAAGAATATGCACATAAATTTAGTGAGATGGAGCAAAAAAAATCGTGAAATGAGTGAGGAACTAGAAAAACTTGAGGGTGAAAAGGTGGCCTCTATTCATCGGTTAGAATCT